>NW_015163094.1:2750319-2789233 GCF_001447785.1 Gekko japonicus | reverse complement strand
GTGTTCCTCATTTTTGTTCCCCAGATGTAGAACTCGGCACTTATCCTTGTTAAATTGCATCTTGTTCACATCCACTCACTTTTCCAGCATGTTCATATCTTGTTGAATTCTATCTTCTGGTGTGTTCGCTGCCCCTCCACACCCTCATACAGATCATTTATAAAAATATTGAAAAGTACTGGGCCCAGAACTGAGCCCTATGGCACCTCACTGGACACCTCCCTCCATTCAGATGAAATGCCATTGACAACTACTGTCTGAGTGCGGTTCTCCAACCAGTTCCCTATCCACCTAACTATCCTACAATCCAGTCCACAGCCCTTTAGTTTACCTATCAGAACATCATGGGGAACCCTGTCAAAAACTTTACTGAAATCCAGGTAAACAACATCAACAGCGTTTCACTCGATCAAAGAAGGAAATGAGGTTGGTCTGGCAGGACCTGTTGGGTACAAATCCATGCTGACTTCCCCGGATCACCAAGTTGTCCTTTAGATGCTCACAGATTGGTCCCTTTCAAATCTGCTCCAGTATCTTCCCTGGGACAGAGGTCAGACTGACTGACCTGTAGTATCCTGGGTCATCCCTCCTCCCTTTTTTTGAAAATTGGGATAACATCTGCCCTCTTCCAGTCTTGTGGCACATCTCCCTTCTTCCAAGAGGTCTGGAAGATGGTGGACAAAGGCTCTGCAAGTTCTCTGCAAGCTCTTGGCAGCATACCATCTGACCCGGGGGATTTGTACTCATTTAATGCAGCCAGGTGCTTCTCAACTACCTCTCAGTCCATGTCAACCAGCAACCCTATTCTTCAAGGGGGGGGGGACTAAGGCAAAATAGGTATTGAGCCTTTCTGCTTTTTCTCTGTCCTCTGTCAGAGTTTTGCCATTTTCACCCAACAGTGGGCCCATCACCTCTTTTATCTTGCATTTGCTCCTCGTGTATCTGAAGAAGAGTTTCTTGTTGTAGCAAGGCTCCCTGGCCAGCTTTAGCTGACCCACAGTGCCTTAGAGCCCGCAGGTACTCTTCTTTAGAGGTATGTCCTTGCCTCAATTTCTTGAACATTTCCTTTTTCTCCTTTACCACATCACACAGTTTTTTTGTTCATCCACATTAGCTTCTTGGATCCCCTACCATGTTTTCTTCTTCTTGGAATAATGACAGCTTGAGCTTGCAAGAGCTCTTGGTTTAGGACAGCCCACACTTCACTTGCTCCTTTCCCTTCCAGCAGTCTTGCCCATGGAATGATTCTCATCATATCTCTATTAAAGTCTACCTTACTGAAATCTAACATACATGTGTGGTTATGAACTTCCTTGGTCCCCCATAGCAAAAGAAATTCTAGTAGGACATGGTCACTTCCCCCTTAGGTCCCCAACACCTTCACCCCATCTACCATCTCTTGCCTGTTAGTTAATATTAAGGTAAGTAAGGCTGAGCTCCTTATAGCTTCCTCCACCATATGGTGAAGGAAGTTGTCGTCCAGATAGGTCAGGAAGTTGTGTGACTGTGGACACTTTCCAGAGTTTGTCTCCCAGCACACATCAGTGAAATTGAAGTCACCCATAAGTACCAGGTCATGTTTTTTGGATACTCTGTCAAGCTTTTAAAGGAGGTCAGCATCCATATCCTCATCCTGGTCAGGAGGTCTGTAGCAGACTCCAACCACAATACTGTTTGTCCTTCCTTCCCTTATCCTCACCCAGATACTTTCCATTGAGCTGTTGTGCTCCTCCTGCAGTATTTCCTGACAAGCAAACCCTCTCTTCACATACAGCGCCACTCCACCTCCTCTTCGACTCTTTTGGTTTTTCTTGAACAACTCGTATCCATCCACTACTGCATTCCAGTCATGTGAATCATCCCACCAAGGCTTTGTAATCATCCCACTTCCACAGCCTAAATCTGTAAAAGCCAGGTATGACAGACAGCTTCTAGTTCTGCTGTCCATGCATCATAGCAAATCTGATTCCTTGCTCTATATGCAAATATCTAGAGTTTCCAAACAATAGGAAGCTGTGGAATTGTCATGGAGGGGGGAGAGAAGGGGGAAAGTGAGTGGAAAAACAGTCAATAACAGAAAAACTAATTAGATACGGCTCAGACCAATAGAGCTAGGTGGATAGGGCTCCAGTGCCTAAAGAGAGGCAGGATTTGGTTAGGTATCCTGTGACAGGCATGTTAGGTCACCTCAGAGAAATACAGTATTAGTGACTTTTGAGGGGACTGAAGGGAAAATCCTGATGCAGGCTAACACTGTTTCAAGAGTCTGAGATTCCTGGTTTTAGTAAACCGTTCTAAATAAAATCCATCCATCTCCAGTTCAGTAACCTTGACTGTGTGATACTAGAGGCCCTTCTAAACCAGAGCTTTGGATTCCCTTAGCTGTCAATAATTACTTGATTGGTACATGCCTTTACTTGACCACCCAAACAATCTTTATAAGCTCTTCTAAGAAAATACAATCTTTGTGTTGTTGAAAAAAGGTGTTGGTGTGAGTCACTCCAGAAAAGGGGGTGGGACAGTAGAAATTATCTTAGATACTTGTGATACACTACCACGTCCCAAGTTAACCAGCATGGTTATTTTCATATTAAGCCTTACTGACAACATGCAAAGATGTCAAAACTCAAACTGCTACTGGGGGCTAAAACAATTCCAAAAGATGCCTGGAATTTTCGTGTGAATAATAGTTGGCCTTTATGCAACAATAATTTGGGAGAACTCAAAGATCCCATTGGGGAGAAAGGTGAGATGAAAATAACTAAATAAAGTATAGCTCCAGGTGGGTAGTCGTGTTAGTTGGAACTAAAAGAACAATGTTTGAGTCCAGTGTGTATCTGAAGAACTGTGCTTGCACACAAAACTTTATACCTTGAATAAAACTTTGTCTTAAAGGTGCCATTGGACTCAAACTTTGTTCTAAATAAAGTATAATTGACTCTGGTCACCCCTAGGAGATCTTTATGCTCTACTCTTTCCAATTAAATGAGTATCAGAGAGTACAGTACCTCTTCAACAAAGATGTATTTCCATTGGTTGAAGGGGGACTTTGAGCATTCCAATTTATTTATTTTATTTATTTATTTTATGACATTTATACCCCGCCCTCCTCGCGAGCGGGCTCAGGGCGGCTTACATAAGGCACCAAGTGCGTTCAGGATACACATTACATGGTACAAAATACAGAATTAAAACAACTTAAAACAGCTTAAAATCAATTCAGCGGATGCACATATGACTCCTAACGTCTTGTGTAACGGGGGGGGGAAGACTGGGGTGATGGAAGATGTTACCCCACCCACCCCGGTGGTCTCTCTTTACAATGAGCGGTGGTGTAAGTGGCTGTGGCGGCTCCTACTCATAAGCCTGGCGGAAGAGGTCCGTCTTGCAGGCCCTGCGGAACTGCACAAGGTTCTATAATCATGATTCCTGAGTGGAATGTTTCCACTATCCATAGATTTGCAGCCTGTTCCTACTAGAAGCTGAAATTCCTCCCTAAAACCATTTCCAAGAACAGATTACATTAGTTTTGCATGAGAAATTGTGAACTTTCCCATTGTTATCAACTCTGAGTATTTTATTCCATGTGAGAAAACAAAGCCCCCATTTCAATTTGTCTGGACAGATTTATTGTAGTTATTTATTTATTTATTTTATTAAATTTCTACCCCGCCCTCCCGCTGAAGTGGCTCAGGGCAGCTTACAAGCAATTTAAAACCAACATTCGATTTTAAATTGCTTGCTTAGGATATTCTCCCCTGCCAAATTTTCTTCCAGATTATGGGCTTTCAGCTACTGGAATTTTCCACCTGTTTTTCAAACCTCTATTTCCAAAATTTGAACTGTAAATACCAATGAATAGTCAAAAACAGGAGGTAAAGAAGTGATAGAATCAGTCAGAAGGCAGAAAATGTTCAGAAAACAAGAACAAAATGATCAAAACTGAGTTTTTAAAACTTTGTTCTGATACTTGCTTCAGAAAAGCATTTTTTTTAAAAATCCATCAAGCCATTTTTTCTAAGGAAGCTGATGCATGTGTGTGCTTTAATTTTAATCTTTTCACCTTGCACTGGAATGCTGGTACAAAAAGGCAGCATTTTTTTAAAAAAATGTTTCTAGTGAGAAGGAAAGGGCTGTGGACTACTGAACAATATTCACCCTTGTATCACAGATTGTTATATGGCCATTGGTCACAATTCTTGCCACTTGTCCCTCAAGTCTCTTCTCCCTGTTGCATTGATGCTACATTTTTATGCAACATGGTCTGTCTGGGCCATCAGGGTATGGTTTAATATTTACTTAGTATGAGGTTATTTATTTTGGCAGAATGAGAAAAATACTGCTCAGTCTATACACTTATATGGATATCTATTACACCCAAACACTTCCCAAACTATTGTTACATTGTCACACAACTTCAGAAGTGTAAAAAAATGTCAAGCAAAAAGAGTTAGGATTAAACAATTACTAACATTAAAAACTTCAAAAATGAAACTATCCTGAAAAAACAGAGGTCTTACTAGTGGGGGGAAGGTTTGACCCAGGTAGATAGATAGATGTCTCCTGCTATGGATGGGTTTGCCCTCCCCCTAAAGGAAAAGGGATGTAGTTTAGGGATGCTGCTGGACTTGGGCCTCCTGTTGAATATGTTGGAAAAATTGGCAAAAATACTTAAATATTCAGAGACTGCAATGGATCTTTGCTTCACTGGAGAGGAGGCATTTTCTTCTATGTAAAAGCTTGATTGTCCTCAAACATAAGTACAGGTACAGGTTCTCTTATTCCACAAATGCAAATCCATTCAAGTCTACTGTAGGCACTTGCTGCTGAGACACACTGAGCTTCTGCTGTAGACTGTGCCATGACAGTTTGCTTTCTACTAGTCCAGTCTATTAGTCCACCTCCATAAAAGAATAGATATCCACTTGTTGACTTGAAATTGTTTGATTCTTCTCCCCAGTTGGTGTCCATATATTCGACTAGTTTTGGCCTTTCAGATGGTACAATTCTCAGTTCTAAGTCCATTGTTGTAGACCGTGTGGTCAAGGTGTAAAGATTTAGCGTTAGGTGCACTCAGCAGGCACTCACAGGGTTAATCCTGTCTTTAGAGCAGGAAGCAAGGGCTGGCTGCAAGCAGACTCCTAGGGTGCGTTCAGACGGGGGCTTTACAACGGTATAGGTGCCGGTTCCAACCGGTGTACTTACCGGCGTTCACACGACGAACATCTGCCTCCTGTCCCTAACCGTTGTAAAGGCCTTTAAACCGTTGTACTCTGCTAATAGGTCCCCAAGTGGTGGTATCCTGAGTATAACGGTTGTAAACGCTGTACCCCGCCGTCTGATCGCTCTCCAACATTGCACAGCTACTTCCGTTCGGAAGCCTGAGGCTTCCGATTTTTGCCTGCCATTTTTTTTAAAAGACGTTGA
This sequence comes from Gekko japonicus, assembly GCF_001447785.1. Lineage (NCBI taxonomy): Eukaryota > Metazoa > Chordata > Lepidosauria > Squamata > Gekkonidae > Gekko > Gekko japonicus. The sequence goes on along the minus strand of NW_015163094.1, from coordinate 2,783,806 downwards.
TATGCGCTTGGGCGAAGCTTCGCCCTGCCGTTTGTTTAAAAAAGAAAAGAAAAGGGCCTTACTGTAGTGTTTCGGAGGCGTCCAGGACCTCAGGGAGGCTACTGTGCTCTTTAAACTTTAAAGGTAAGGACTATGCGCATGTGCAAACTAAGTTATAAAAAAACAAGCCGACGACGAGTGTAGACGGGCGTATTGTGATGGGCTGCGCGGACAGGAGGTAAGTGTGATCGCATTTCAGCCAGCATAAACTGCACCGGTTCCAACCGGTACAGTTTATGCCGGCTGAAACGCCCCGTCTGAACGCACCCCTAGTGTTTCCTCCTGGCTCCGGTCTCCCCAGAGGTGTGGGTTTCAAATGCAGAAAAACTTCAAAATAATAGTTCTCAGCTGCTCGTCAGCATTGTTATCTTCTTCTTTTTTTGTAATGAAAATCATAAATAAATTTGTAAAAAAAAAAGCATATGCAGGCTGGCGTAAGTGAGATTTCTCTAATCAAGCAAGAATTAGAGTTGTCACATCTTTCTCAGCTGCATCTTTGTGTGGCAGAGAGAGTAAAGAAAAACTTGCAAGAAAAAACAGGTTTTAAAATCAAGCCTCTCAGCTGCTGATTAGCTCCTAACCTTTCTCTCTCAATCCAGTGAAGCTTTTGAAACTTACTTCACTTAAGCATATCAGGAAAAACCAGTTAACCAAACCATCCTCTGCTACCAGAATATGTTGGAAAAATTGGTAAAAATAAATATTCAGAGATTGCAATGGATCTTTGTTTCACTGGAGAGGAGGCATTTTCTTCTATGTAAAAATCTTTATTTCTAAGGGAAGGGTTCACAGGAAATCTACAAAACCACAAACAGTTAAGACTACATGCTTGCAACAACAGACACACAGATAGTAATGGAGATTCTTCCTTTCTTCTTGACCCCTAAAGGAAATCACCTGAATGAATTAACCAATGATTGTTAGTAAATATACTTCAGTTTCCCAGGTTCTCTTCCCATTGGCTCTGTGACAGGTTCCCTTCCAGGTCAGTCTAAACAATAGCACACAAGGTAAAGCACATTAACCCTATAATTACTGAATTTTAGACCTTGCAACACACATATTTCCAACAGGATCAACAGGTGGCAGCAGTGACCAGGGGTGTGTTTCAGCAGCTTTGGCTGGTGAACTCAATACGGTCCTTCCTGGGCAGGAAAGATCCAGCCACCATAGCGCATGCCCTGGTATCTCAATCTTTATTTGTTACAGCACAAGCCAGCAAATCTGAACATTATACACAGCCAATATAAACACTTTGCTAAATTATAATATAAATACCATGGTCTAAAAGAAGTTTAAAATATTAAATAATCTTTTCTTTATGGATACAATAACAAGCTGCACAAAATTTAGCTAAATGTTTAGTAATGCACTGATTTTCATCTGATAGCAAGTAGTTGACATAATCAGAGTCCATCAGTCCAGGCATTACCTTTATCAAAGATAAAATATATTTGACTTTATTTTATTTATTTATTTATTTATTTATGTATTTTTACCCCGCCCTCCCCGCAAGCGGGCTCAGGGCGACTTGAACCAAGTTGTACCATGGGCACATAAGTATCATATGTTCAGTAGTTTCAAATTCCCTCAGATTACATTGACAAAGTCTCTGGTGAAAAGGTATCATCTTGTATCTCCTCTCAGGGACAGCCGAGGGAAGGGCTGAGCATCTAGGTAGAGCAAAGGCTTTTCTCATCTTGTGGTCATCTAAGTTGGAAAGGTAAGTAGGAGGGACAAGTCCATACCTGATTTGGTCAGGCCCTATATAAAATGGACACCTAGCAAGATTAGACTGTCTCTCAGTGTCCATAATATTTTGTTTCAGCACTTTGGCCTGTTCCCTACTAAAGGCCAGAACAGCTTGGGGAGAAAATTTCTTATGGACCACCTTCAATCTCAATTTCTTATAGACCACCTTCAGCCATTTAGATTGGAAGTTGTCTAATAATATCAGATGTGTTAAACCTTGTGGGTAAAAACAGATGTTAAGCCAATATCTAAGTGAAGCCAAGGTAACTCTAGTTTCTATAGTCATTAAGCCAGTTTCCAATCTGATCAAGGCATTAGGCATGCCTCTCGGGACCTGAAGAGGAGCCCTCAATAATTTAGCCCGGGTCCTTTTGAGAGGGAGAAAGCATGAAAATGGAGGGCCCAGAAAAGTGCCATGAAGCATTTGAGGGATTACTTTCGCCTGAAATAATTTTTGTGCTGCTGGTATAAAATGGGCCCCTTTTGTGCATAGAAATTTAAGTATCATGTTTGCCGATCTTTCTCCTTGGGCTACTACAAATTTATTATGGGCATTTCTCACCCACATGCCCCTGCTAACAACTAGTTAGATTACTGCAGTGTGTTCTATTTCAGACTGCCTTTGAACACTGTCTAGAAACTACAGGTGGTCCAGAATGCTGTGATAAGAACGCTGAGTGGAGTGGGTCATAGGGACCATATCACTTCTGTCTTCTTCCATCTACACTGGCTCCCAATTTTCTTTTGGGCTCAAACCAAGGTGCTAGTCTTGACTGGGGACAGCATAACATAAGGAGCACCTACTCCAATGTGACCCTACCAAACCAGTCTAGTTATCTTGAGAAGCCCTGCGGCTTGGGTGCTCACAACATCTGAGGATAGACAGGTGGCAATCTAAGAAGGGCGTTATTGGTCATTGCACCAAAACTTTGGAACTCCTTCCCCAGGGAGATTTGCCAGTCTGCTTCTATACCTTGTCTTCTAACAGCAGCTAAAGAATTTGGTTTTGTTTGTCATTCCCTCACTAACTGTTTTTAGCTTCCCTCCCTGTTTGTGTGTTGTCATTGTTTATGTATTTATATTTTTATTTAATTTGTTTTAAACATTTTATACATGTATGTGTATTTTAAACACTGTTTTCATGTTTGAAATGTTTGCCACCTTGGGGACACTAAGTTGGGTGGAACAGTACCACAGAAATGTTTTAAATAAATAGAAATATAAATAATGCTGCTAAATACAGTTACCAGCCTAGACTGGCTGTTCTCAGTGAATCTGCTATGGAGTAAAATGTCTGGGAGTTTGTATGCACAATCCCAAATACAGCTGCGTGTTAAGAGCTTGGGTAGAAGTCAAAGCAGTAGTGAAGTTCAACTGGTGAAGCTTTTCCTGGCACTAATGGTAAAAGTTTCATATGATGAATTTCTTCTTCTCATTCATCTATTTATGCTACTTTACTTTATCAACAGCTACAAAAATCATATTTTACTTGTCATACAAGGACTATGAAAAAATAAATGAGATTATTCATTAAACTGGGCTGGCAAAAAAAAACTGAATATATACCGGGGAAATCTGCACTGATCTTTCAATGGAAAGCATTATATAGCACCTTCAATATTAATAGGAGGAAAGTTACACAGTTTGTATGAAGGCACTTTAGCAAATATACATTAGAAACACTTTAATCAGAAAAAAAATTCAAGCATTAAAATAACTGATCAATTCTATGATGTAATTCAGAAGATTAGAAAAACCGACATAGCAACACATGCCAATGTCTCTATCTCCTGTAAATTCATGTATGAATAAAGTGACCTTTGAGTCTGCTGCTCCAGTCTCTGCAGGCTACATGGCCTTACATGACTGCTCCTTCAGTCTGCAAATCTCAGGTTCAACCTCAGACATTCAGTCAATGAAAGGAAAATATCTACCCATAGTCAATCTGAGCAAAATAAATGTGACTGGGTTAAGTGATACTGTTCTTCTGTTTTGTTCAAAGCTGACAGAGAGAAGATGGTACACATATTTAATCAAATGAAACAAAAACATTCCCACATTTTAACAAATAAGTATTATACACAAACACATATATTTCAGCTTGGGCATGTTACTCTTAAATTATATATGTTTTATATAATACAAAGAAAGGAGATGTGTATATAATCCAACTTGCTTAATCTTATAAAAAACAATGAGAGAAAGAATGAAATTCTTTTTGTTGTTCTGTTACCCATTATTTTATTATTTATTTATTTATTTATTTATCTATCTATCAAATTTCTACCTCACCCTCCCAGTCAAAGCCAGCTCAGGGTGGCTAACATAAAAACAGATAAATTTCATTAAAACATGAATTACAATTAGAACAATTCTACAACCATTTAACATAATAAAGTGCTAGTAGTCGTTGTCATTAGTTTGATAGTGGCAGCCATTATTCAATGCTCTTAACTCAGTGATGACTTCCAATCTTCGTATTTAATTGTCCTTGCAGTGATTGATATCCTTAAGGCTGTTGGTGGAAATCCCAGGGATCCAGGGCCCTCACTTATTCCACTACTAGTTGTTAACTACTGGTGGTGGTGGCTCCCAAAAGCCTGGTGGAAGAGCTCTGTTTTACAGGCCCTAAAAGGTCCCGCAGGGCCCTAATCTCTGGGAGCTTATTCCACCAGAACGGGGCCACCACCAAGAAAGCCCTGGTCCTGGTTGTCGACAGCCTAGCCTAATTTCAAATGTACAAAGCCTGGAATGGGGAAAAAAGAAAGCATTCTCAAAGCACAAAGAATTGAGTGACCTTTTCTTCCTCAGACTAAAACCTCCTGTCCACACAAACTTCTAGAGAAACATGTGGAGAGCACAGCTGAAGCCAGATCTCAACCTGCTGAGGTGTAACTCCTGGTCTGATAAACAGTGCCAAAGTCTTTTAACGGGTAGCTCATGAACATCAGTAGCTCACCAGATGCTGCAGAGTAGCTCGTTTAGCCACTAGAAGACCCATAAAAAGATTATTAAAGGATCTGTTCTAAGCTTTTAAAACAAAAACAACAACATAGGATTTTCCTCTGTGCTGGTTAGTCAATAGCTTCATTGACAGTGCTCTGCCTAGTCCATGCTCTGTTTTGGGGACAGAACAAAACTGGGTAACATGATGAAGGGAGGGGAGATAAGTAGCTCAAGGTATTTTTCATTTGACAAGTAGCTCTCACTAAAGAAAAGAATGGCAACCCCTGGGCTAAATCCCCAAATGGCTGGTGGTGTTTTTTTTAAAGAACTGAAACTTAAATATATGTTTTTATACAAACAAAATATTTTATGTTATTAGTAAATTAATCTATTGCCAGCCAGTGGCCAAAACTTTAATAATGGGGCACTCTTTTCTAAAGAATGGAATACCTTGGCTACACGGAATTTATCCTGAAGTGGTTAATTTCTCAGGAGGAAAAACTTTTTTGTTCCAATTTATATCCTGCTTTTTTCCCTCATGGAGACCCAAAGAGACTTATTACATCATCTCCTCTCCCCCACCTCATCCTCAATACAATCACCTTTGGAAGCAGGTTAGACTGAGATTATGACTGGCCGAAGACCCACCCCATAAGATTCAAACCATCACACCACACCATACTTTTACTGGGAACATGTAGTTTTCAATTTTCTCAAGGTTTTAAGGGCTCTCAAGCCCATCCTGCACCCCTGGCGCCGCCCCTCCCGTGGCGGGTCCAGGCGAGGAGCCGAGACTTGTTAAAGAAGAGAGGGAGTGTCGGGGCCTTAGATAGGCAGGGGACAGGGTTAACAGCACCCTGTAAGTCCCTCTGCCTCTGTGCGTCAGTACCTGCATTACTCAGTGTCCCCACAGACTCTCCTTCTCACTGTCTCTGCCTGGTTGTTCCGAGCATGTTCCTCCTCCCCGGCCCCTTTGCCTTCCCTCTCCTTTATACATGGCCCCACTCCCAGCACCGTCCACCATCACCGCCTCTTTCCTCATCCTCCCAGCCCCGCCCCCTGTGATAAGCTCAGACACCGTCCCGTGTGCCCATTGTCAGCCTCTCCTCGGTGGTGTCGGCTTCTCCCACAGCTCCCCGGGGCCCTCTGCTCCATGCTCAGGCTCGCCCGGATCGCCACGTCTCACTGGCGGTGATGGGGGTTGGTGCTGCAAGGCTCTCTCGTGAGCTATGATGTCCTGGCTCTGGCTTCTGACTTGTCATTGGTGCTGCCTGATCCAGGGGTCTTCTGGGTGAGTTGGCAGTCGTCGGGACCCCCGGGGTGTGTGGGCTACATCCTGGAGCTTCGGAACTGGGACTACTCCTGATATATACCAATCAGCATGAAAAACCATAACATATTTTAACACAGTATTACATAGAAGTTTGAACAAAGCGTTAAAATAACTCTACAAAGACAGTTCATTCCGCCAAACTGTTTTACACAGGATGGAAATTTATAATAAATAGCTATTCATAGGGTAGAAAATTCAAACAACCAAATAGCTCAACTGTCTCTCATTGTCAATATGCCTCTTCAGTGCTGTAGAAATGCCTGATACTGTATGGTTTCCAATTAAAAGTCTGCATCTAAACTGAAGTTTATCTCAAAATCCATGATTCAGTATCTGAGACAAATGTATCATGAGGCAGGCTGTATGGAAACTCTCAGAAGATAAAATTTATGTCTCCACAGTTCCTAATCTTACCCTATAGCAAAATGCTTATTTCCTCAAAAATTTATCCCTTGACATGAAATCTGAGGAGCAATATTCAAAACACTGGTGCATAACTTCACGTAATACATCAAATAAGCAGCTTTTAGTAAGATTTGACAATTGCAAAGGATAAAATTCAGTCACATTAAGATGACAAAGGACCATACATGGGCAGAACAGGATGATACATGCTCACAACAAGCCCTTTACATTTGGTGGGGCTAAACATTCCAGGACAGAAAGTGGAAGCTTACAGACAGGAGTTTTCATGTTATGCACTAAGCACAAGAATGAAGGGGAGGGTACTAACAGAACACCATCTATGAATCAATAAGGAAGGTACCTCAGCATTAATTTATGAATTTCAAAGAGAATCAGGGAAGAATTAAAAACTTCATGACTCTTTAAGTAATAATGACAATTTCTATGATATATGTATAAATGTTCTAACTCTCCATATGCAGAAAGAAAGTTTTGCCATGTCATCTTTCAGATCTTTAACCAAGCATATTAGCCTCTCTATTCAAGTCTGGAGTTCTCACAGTACACACAGAAATGGGCTGTAAAGTTTTTTAAAATTCATAAGTAATTGTTTAATGTTCACATATTACAATACAAATTAATCTTGCTAGCTTTCGGAAACAGTTGCAATAAGCATTTTGTGAACCAACAGTCACTGAAGCAATTTAATTTTTTTCAGGAGGAGGTTAATTAGAGCTTTCTGCTAAGTTGACATACATGTAACCAAACCAGGTCATGCCACAGTGAAACGGATGAGCCTGCCTCTGTTATGTAATTCACCCAGAAATAGGCTTACTCCTGCCTTTCCACCCTTGCTGTCAACTGCTAACAATGAAACTGCAAATCAGATGTAGTCCAGTGAGAAACATGCCCACAGCTGTCAAATAATAAAGCTCTTGAAGCTCTGAGAAGAGAATTTAAACTACTTGAACCAATAAAAAGAATGATTCTACATGCAACTTTACTTCCTGCATGACCACTACCATCTAACTGACTGCTTGTGCAAATCCTCCAGGGACTCAACAGGACACAAAGTGAAGACTTCATTGTTAATCCAGCTACCCTCTCTGCTGCTAATTATTCAGATATGCAGCTACAGTGGCGACACAAGTTAATTACCATCCTGTAACATAAGTTATAATACCATAAGTCAATTTCTTCACTGTAGCACTGAACCATTAACACTGCATGATGTCATGGCTAAGCAAACGTTAGCTCATGTCAGCAGTGTGTATTGCACTGTTTTTCCATTGCTGTTCTCCCCAATATGATTCACTTTCATTATTTATTAGACTTGTCTCACTAACCCATAGCAACAGTTCCGAATAATGATAGGAATCTGTCAACGTACAATTGTATTTCTCAAGACAATAACCACCCTTCCTGGAAATGTCAATATGTCAATTGAGGCTAACATATCTCTCAATAAACCAATATTTTGTGAAAACCAAACAAAAAAAAATCATGCATACCAAGACTGAAAATTTGTTTAATGGAAGAGGTTTGGGGACGGTAAAATACACCCTCTTTTCATTAACAAGCTCATTAAAAGTTACTTTCTTGGGGGGAAACAGTAATAGTAAAAACTGTCTTTGGGGTTCTGTGAAATGATTGTTCTTTCTAGTTAGATTTAAGTCTCCTATGTTATCTGTGCTTTCTAGAAAGTGACATTATCACTCAGTTTCACCACTGCTGCTATGCCTTGCGGGTGACAAGAGCCCATATTTTGTTGTTGCCATGCAAGAGAAAGACATGCAGCAAGGGCAGGTGGTACTTTTAATTGGACCAACTTGTTTGGTGAGGATGTGCAATCATACTTGAGACATGTTAGCATACACTGGAATATTACAAAACCGAACCTCCTTGGATAATAAGTAGCCAAACATTCTGGGCATTCTAACGCTTTAACTCTGAGGTGCTTTCAGATTAATTAATCACTAGAACATGTATATCTACACTGTGGGAACTGAATACTTAACTCTTTCCAGCCAGTAAATATTTTCTCCTTATTAATGAACAGCCTTCTGCAGAACAATTAGAATGGCACTGCTGACGTGCTGCTTCCAGAGTCTCCCCTATAAGCTAATCATTTTTATTTTATTTAAAAAACTCTTACTATGCTAACATCCCAGCATCTGGGATTTTATCTCACTTGTCTACATTCCTCTAGACTACATTTACAGAAAGATAGTCTTCCATTAGATATCAACACAAAATAGGAATTCATCTCTTCTGCCACTCTCATCCAGTGGTGGAAGCTTCATCATGCGTGGATAAAAGAAGCTACAAGACAAACTATAGAAGGAAGACTTTTAGTCATTTCAGCTTTCTTTGTATCAGAATGCCATTTTCAGATAAGGAGATCAGTGGCTTTTATGAGGGGATGTTGTTGCAAGTCATGGGTACTCTGCTCTGCCATGATTGAGGTTATGACCACCCTTCAAGGAGCTGTTAAGTTGGTGTGCCTTCTGGTAGACATGTCCTTTATTATGACCACTTTGGTACACAGGTCTCCCTTTCAACTCTTCCCAAGAAGAGTTAATAGCTTACGTATTGTGGAGCACTCTGCCTTGGTCACTGGGCCGTACTGGTGCAGAGTCCGAAGCTTCCACTATATCTGAGCCACCCTGGAATATTTAATTTACATCACAAGATGCGACTGGTTGCAACGGAGTCAGTGTTTTCTGTTGCACTGTGTTCAAATTTACTGGATTCAAGCATTTCTTGTTTCATGTTTCATTCCTCAGGAGTTCCTATGCTGTGCTAGATTGCTGATGTTCAGTTTCATTATGCTGTGCAGTGCTTCTAAGTTTGTGTTTGTGGGCTATGTTGGACTCTTCTCTTTGTGTTCCAAATGCACACCAGATTATTTTCAGTAGTGGGCTCCAGCTCACAGCCTCTCTCATTTTTTGGCTTTTTTTTTTTAAAAAAAAGAAACCACAATGATGCACAAAGATTAAAAAACACAGACACCCACTCCACTCAGACTAGTTCCCTTCAACTAGGCATCCATTAAGAGGATTCAGGGGCCTGGACTACTCAAAATTGTCATGTAGCTCAGAAAGGGGATGACTGCTGCCATTTCTCATTCTCAGAGACTTAGGCATTAATAGCCTGTGACTTCCTCTACCTCAGATATTTTCGCTCTGTTTTCTAACAGGATAGGCTACCCATCCTAGCATATTCCTTGCCTCTTTGGTATCCAAACTGTGTGGATCTTTGATGGTAAAATTTCCATCAGCTTCAGTCTCCCCTCTCCCCACCGCAAGCACAATATTCCTCTATTTTCCTTAATACAATATACTTTTAATATTTACAAAACAGAAAATTCTTCCAACTTTAAGAGAAACAATTAGATCATTTTAAAGTTGTTCCAGAATTGTGTCATTGGGGTACAATCCATTAACCACAGTTGCAGAGTTTTTTAAAGAGTCAGTATGCATTCAAAATGCATGTTATTGACTCAAATACTTCCTATTTCTATGCACAGGAACTTTTTATCAGACGTTTACAGCTGACTTAGGTGATTGATATCAAGTTTTCTTCCTAACATTGCTACCACACAAAAAACACACAGCAGCTTAATACATAGAAATGACATGTGACAGGGTTTCCTAAAACATTTCTATTTTGGACCTCACAAGCTAAATTGCTTTTGCTGGCCCCTTCCACCTCTCAGCATGGTTGACAGACAAATTGATCGAAACATTGGAAAATAATATCCTTGCAAAATTTCTCTGGGTGAGTTTTCATTCTTTTGAATTTTTCATACAAGAACAAAATGAAAGATTGCCTCCTTGATTTTCCCTCCATTATATGTCCCAATCTTATGTACTACAGGAACATACAATACTTCAAACAGCAACAATACATTGTAAACAGAATGTATAACATTTTTCATAGAATACCGGGGCTCTATGAAGTTAAGAGGCTGGGTAGCAGGTTTCCTTGCCCTGCAGATTATGTTGTTCAATTATAATGAATTCATACATTTGAAGTTGCCTTGGGGCCTCTCATTAGACTTAGAGGTATTTATTACAGGAAATATTTCTTGTATCATTGAAGAAACAAGATGGCTAGATGATTTGATTAGAAATGTTGACAGTTGAGGTGTATGAAATGATGTGTTCACACTTTTTTAAAAAGCTTTAATATTAGGAGCCTTCATTTTTTATAAATTTAACGCTTTACGAACTTACAACATAGCCCCGAACCAGATCCCTTCGTATTGTATCTTACACATAGTTGCACACTTATATCTTCCTAAGGTCAGACTGCTCATGTTTAGAAACTCACCAATATTACTTCAAAACAATATGAATTCTCTGCCATATATGAAAGCCATATATTTTAATGTACTGTAGGACTATATGTATAAGAAAAGCATACATATACACAGTAGATAGCACAATTTTCTGAGCTATCATCTTTAAGAGGATCTACTTTCTGTAGTTCTGATACCACAAACCCTCAGGCTCTTATAGAATTTTTAAATTAGTTCTATTACTGTATAGGAAAGACAGAATTCTCATGCATTTAAATTCAGACCTCATGAAAATTCTTATTAACTAAATTATTTTCCTTGGTACTGGCAGGTCAAGAATCAATGAATAGTCAATCTCTTTTGGTTCAAATTAAACATCATAAAAAGATGTGATAGCTCCTCAGCACTGAAGATAAAATTTAAAGAATAAGCTAGGTATTTTTAGAAAAGTTATCAAATGGAGAAAAGCCAGTTTCACAGCAAATCACACTGTGGGTTGATTTGCCCTGGCCCCAACATACTTCAAATGTTACACAAAGCACAGTTGGCTAAGGGCATAGCAGGGTAGCCAATTAGGTGAAGGCATCTGGCTGTTTTGCCCTGCTGCTCCCTCTCACCTTCAGCTTTCTCGCTGTGGCTGACCTGCCCACCCTCCCTAATGACAGCACAAGATTAGCTGTTCACTGTATAAAGGGCCAAGCACAAATTCTGGGAGTCTCTGGGTAACTAGCTATTCTGACACTCCCTCCCCCTTTTTTTGCCTGTTCCATGGGTTGGGTTCCCCCCCTTCGCATTAAATAGGCCTGGTTGTAATAACTGGTTAGGCCACGACTTAGTTGGCAGGAATAGAGTTGGTTGCTTTGGATAGGTAGGGTTAATCGGCAAGCACCCTGAGATATCTGCATGATGGAAAGCGTATCCAAAACTTATGCCTAGCACAGCCCGCCCTCACAATCACCAGCTGACTGAAATAAGCAGCGACGTCGATCAGTCATTTATGTAAGACTTGGTTATCTCATATCATCACTGGGAGTGTGTGTTAGGTCTAACAATTTTGCCTTACTCGGAAATATCTAGGAATGCATGTTCAGGAATTTTTTTGGCAAAGTCCTATAGCATTTTCCAAACTGAAATTTACCTAGTTTTAGGAAGTGTTTATCTAAAACCAGATTAGTCATATAAGAGTCAGAAATAGTTGGTGATGGGGTTGGGAATGCCCCAACTTCTGGGCACAGCAGCAGAGACATGGCTCTAATTTTAATAAGCCTGACCAACTTTAATAGTCTATATAAGAGAAATAGAAGCACCTTGCAGGGACAAGTTAAATATGACTGTTTATATCAACAGCATGAAGGAATATATTATTTTATTGACTTTCAACTTAAGGTATGATCCACTGTACAGTACTATTTAGCACTGCTTTGATGGCTTCTCAGCTTAAAGCAAACCCCAGACACACTTACAAAATCAGTGTAGCATATGGCTGACATGCTGTGCAAGAGCTCCTAATACTGTTTATTCACAGCACAGAAATATTTGGGGTTTCCTAAGCACTGTCTATCTGTGCTAGCACTGCCATGGTTTCCATCAATACAGCAGACTTGTGAATTTGATGCCTAGTGATTAAAATCTAATATGACTGATATCTAGGATTGCCAACTCCAGGTTCAAATACCTGGAGATTTGAGGGTGGAGCCTGGGAGAGTGAGGTTTAGGGAGGGGAGGGACCGCGGTAGGGTATAATGCCATGCAGTCTACCTTCCAAAGCAGCCATTTCCCCCAGGAAATATGGAATCTTTTTTAAAAATAAATAAATAATAAATAAGTGATTTATGTTGTCAGGAGCTCAGATGTAATTCTGGGAGCTCTCCAGCCCCCATTTGGAGGTTAGCTGATATCCCTAGAATTTTCCAAAATTTGCTTAAAGTATTTTTAAAATTTCATTGTGTATTTTCGCTTTTCTTCAACTAGCTTACATTTTAATAAAAACTTTTTACAATCATGTGCCCCTCTCTCCCTGTGAAGGACCAACCGCTCTGCATAAGAAGTACATTTTGGGAGGGGAGTAGAGACTACGAAGCCTTGAAACCTGCAAGCTAGGGCTGAGCTCTGAAAAGCTCAAGTTAGAGTTTGCTTCCCTGACATCAGCATAGCCAGTCTGAGAAGCAGGGCTCCCGAACCAATACAGGAGGCATCATTTGAAAGTTTACTCTGTATTTTACAATAGCTTTCCACAGACCGAGAATTTCTATTCCTATCCTATTAACTCTACTTTTTGTCATTTATTCATTTCACATATTCCCTTTCCTTCTCCATATCTCAATACTCAGCACTAACGGTATTGCTCAATCCACTCCATATGCTTTCATCCTTCTTTACTTAATGTCTTTACTTTACTTAACCCTCACACCTTTCTTTTTCAATGCAAAGAACTCCAATGTTACAAGTAGTTTCCATTCCATTCAAACCATCCAAACTAGGATCCATCTGCGCACACACATATCATTACTTTTTTCTCCCCAGTTGTCTTTCCATCTTTTTTTCAGAGCTGGGATGTCTGAATATGTTCAGCTACAAATGGGATTACATATCTAGCCTGTTCAAGGCAGCTTGCCAAATGTCTACTGGTTGATGCACCTGGCATGAGGAATGATCACAATTGGTGATGGGATTGGGAATGCCCCAGCTTCTGGGCACAGCAGCAGAGACAGGGCATCTAGCCACCCTTGCTTCTTGGGCAAACTGCAGTGTGATAACATTACTTCAGTTTCTGTTTTGCTACCAGCATACTTATCCAAAGCAGAGGCAGGCATATTGAGGATTACACACAGAAAAGGAAGCTAGGATAGCAGCAGCACAGCCCAAATGGAATAGGAGGGAAGAGACCAGTGATATGTGTGTGTATCAGGCAAGGCTATGCAACAACTAATTCACTTGCCCCACCAGGACTTAATCCTATGGAATGAGACATAGCATATTAACAGCAAGGAAGCATGAGGAACCAGAGGAGCCACCCACTCCTATGGACCTTTTTCTATTTACTTTTTTGGAGGCTTTATGGCTCACTCCTTTGGTACAGATATAGATACGTAATCCTATCATAATCAATATATGTAGCACAGCTAAATCTATGGATACTTAAATCCAGAGTCTGGAGCCATGAACAGACAACAGAGCTGTTTCTACAAACCTGAGAAAACCTCCAGGCTTTCAAAAAAATCAAAAATATAAATACACACACACAGAGAATAAGCAGTACCTGTAGCTTTAAGAAACAAATGCCCTCAGTGGCCATTGACAAGCAACCATAACAGTATTTGCCAGCCTTCAAGCCTTGGTTTCTATACGCAAAAGGCAGGGGGAGAAGCAAGATCCTTTTCAGGACACTTTTGTCCTTTAAGGGTCAGGGCTGGGGACAGCAGCAACCACTTGATACCATGCTGGTTGCATGACTTACCAAAGATGGACTTCTTGCTGTTCAACAACCACCACCCCATGAAAGCCAGTGTGGTTTAATGGCTAAAATTTCAGACTAGGATCTGGGAGACCCAGTTTTGAATCATCATTCTGCTGTGGAAACTCACCGGGTGATCTTGGACCAGTCACACACTCTGTGTCTAACCTACCCCATAGGGTTGTTGTGTGAATAAAATGGAGAAAAGGAAAATGATGTAAGCTGCTTTGGTCTCCATTGGGCTTTATGACTAAATGGATTTGGATTATTCATATTCTGATCTAACAGAGTCTGCTGGCCCACTGGTACTCATGATGGCACTTAAGATAGGAAGATACCCTATACTTTGGCTTTCCTTTATTTCCCTTTCATACATTTTGATAAAATACTTTACTGCCTGCCTTCTGAAGAGAAGATAACTTGATGTATCCAGCCAAGGTTTCAAATCCAATTAATGTAGTTCCAGTTCAAACCAATTTTCTGTTCATTTAACATAACTTCAGGCAAACTCAAATATACTAGGCTAATACATATTTAGTTGTTTAAAAATAGTACTTTACTATTTAATGAACTACTTTGAGGTTCTTGGAGAATACCCAGGTTACATACCTAACTAGCATGCCATATAACGTTTTAAAAATTATTCCTTTAACCATCTATGTCTAAACAAGGGTTCTGTATAATGGTACAACACTCAGAAGGAGCTTCTTCTTCTGTGTTTTTAAACATTAATCAGTCCAACCCTAGTTGGTGTGTTAATTTTAAGTCCTTGTGTTTATTTCTCCTCAAATATATAGATTCACTATTGTAAATCTCCCAGTCTTGGCAAAAGCTTCTAATGAGTTAATACCTCATAGATATGTGCCATCTTCAGAGTGGTAAGTCCTATTCATACTTCTAATGAATTTTACAACTCTGTATGAGTGATATTCACAAACAAAAGTTAGAAAGCAGACATTACAGGCTTAGTTCTTAAGTATAACCTGACCAGTGACAATTTCCAAAAGCCATACTTCTCATACAAAAGTATTCCTAAATTTGATTAACACAAAATAATTCCACAGTCTCAATACAATTATAGTGCACTTTACATTACTAAAAACAAAGAGTGACCTCATAAAACACTATGAATTGAAAGAATATTTAGAATGAAACAGAACCAGTGGGTTTCATTTTTTTAAAAAAACTGGTTAATTAGCACCAAAGGATAAATAATTGAAGAACTGTTTTTAATAGAGAACTGTTTACAGCCTTAGCTGTAGAACTATCAGTAGCATTCTTAACTTAAGGAATGACAAATACCGGAAAACCTCTACAATTTGGCTTCCGTATCTCTGAATTGGTATTTCAGTGACAGATGTTTGTTGCGGCAAAAACCTCTGTCAGAACAAAATTAGGTGATCTATCATTTTAAGATATGGTCTTCATATACTGTTTACTCGAAGATATCACTTGCCTCAAGCCAATTTTGACCAAGAACATTTTGTGATATGGAAGTGATTTGTATATCATCATTTTTGTGATAAATGTAGCTCTTGAACACAAAATAACCTACCATTCCACAGTATTACAGTTAAAACTTCTACACCAGTAAATCTGTACTACTGCTTTTATTACTACTAACATACTGTATCTAGACTCCAATGTATTTTCTTTTTTTTTATTTGCTCAATAGCAATCCACATTTGCCTGGCTTTAGAGTAGAGAACCTCTTTTTTACCTCTGAATCTGTCCTTAGACTTCAGATTTCTCTGGTTGCAGGGACATAATCTCTAACTCACAAGCATACATTCCTTCCCATCCATACAGATCAGGAAAACAAAGTTTGAGTACACAAGACAATGGATAAGAGGTAAAAATATGCTTCTTAAAACTGTCCCTTTGCCTTGACCTCAAATTTCAGGTTCAGCAGAATGAATGCACTGACAAGGGACTTGGCCATGTGCAACCTGAGTAAGTAAAACAGTTAAATTTACTAGTCAGGAATCACAGTCAGATATAGAAGAACAGAAAATGTTCTTAGTGAGTAACAAACATAAGGCCCTATTCAACCTTGGGCAGTTTACTCAACAGCCGTACTGAGCCACAATACATGGATTTTCACAATTTAATTCCATTTAAAAATCAATGGAAGTGAAGCTTAAATTCAGGGGAAAGACTTTGATCAAATCCCTACAAACCTAAATAAGACAGAACTTCAGGAATCCAATCATCATTACTTCTCTTCAACTACCTACCTGCAAAAATATATCCATATTTTGCCCATCTAACCTCCTTGGTTTGCCTTTAAAGCCCAGTTTCCCTCACTTGTACATATTTTTCATACTTGAATTAATACATGTATTTGTTTGTAACAATAAGTTATCACAAAGCATAAAACCAATCAAAGGCTGCGGTCACACGTAACAGAAGCCACACAAGTGAGACGGAAAACAGCCGGAGTTTCCGGGCGCGATCTCACCAGCACATCTGGGAAGCGTAGCACTCCCATGGCTCAACCGAGGCTTCCAGCCGGAACTGCGTGGCAAAAAACTAGTACCTTGGAGGTACTAGTTTCCGGAAACTGCGGGGCAAGGGCGGGCGTCTGATCGCGTTTCCGGTGGCACCCGGCGCCCGCCCATGTCCCCTTGCAAATAAGGTGTGTTTTTTTTGTCCAAGTCTCTGTGGATGCGCATGCGCACCCAACGGAGCATGCGCATTTGTCATGTACACAAAAATAAAAAACAGTTTGCCGCGGCGCGCGCTTCTTCATTGCGCGCCGGCTTGTCCTGTGATCGGCACCTCTCCCTTGCCATGGAACCTCCACGGTACCTCCACAGGAGGTCTGATCGCGTAACTGCGCAGTAGTTTGCCCCAGGGCAAACAGCCACGCTTCTCCTCTGCAGTTTCCTGCCCGTGTGACCGGGGCCAAAGTCAGGAGAAAATCATCACTCTCTCTAAATTCATGGCTGAGTTACCTTTCAACTGGATAGGAAAACGGAAGCATCTACACCAAAAGAGGTTGAGGCTGGAGTTACCCAGATGTGCACAAAAATATTGTTTTGTAAATTAAAAAAAAATAGCCTGTAAGAATTAAGCATGCTCAGGAACCATGGAATGTGAGATTAGCTAAGCATCAGACAGGGTAGGCTGGAGGGATGATGAAGAACTGACCTGCTCAAAACACTGGAGGTTCTTGAATTCCAGAAGGGGAAATATGTGCTAGAGGGAACTTTCTGTTATTGAATTAATCCCAGGCCCCCAATTTGCTGACACTTAAACTCAAAATATAAGACAAACAAACAGAAAAGGCTATGTCAGTTGATTTTCAGAATGCAGCACCAAGTGTTGCTGTCTGAGCTTCTGCCTATAGTTCAGGATTTCAAACTTTTACCAAAATCATTAAAGTTGAAAGGGTGAGCCAGAATATCATAAGAAATCTCCTTGTTATGTTGCTTACAATGGACAATACACTGCATAATAGGAGATATCTGCTATGGCCTGAAAGATACAAATACATAATCTCTCATTGACAGAAATCTTGGGATATTTGAAGGTGGATGGTAGTGAAAGTTTTTCACAAGCAACAGGCTTTTATAACTCTAAAAGCAGGAAACCTGCAAAGAAATGTAGGGGCATCTCATGTTCCTTTCCCCTCACTATTTCCTCTATCCCTTTCTACTATACTTTTCCTGCTTCCTTGTCACCTTCCCACCTACCAACTAATCTACCTTTATCTGCCTCATCTTAGCTTTCTCTTCATCCCTCTACCTGGCAGCCTCTGCCTAGGCGTCTGCCTCCAGTTGTGCAGTGCCAACCCAGCCACCAGGCTCAGCCAAGTTGCATGGTGCTGGTTGGGCAAGCACACTGGGGAATCTGCAAGCACCTTACTTTCCCCTACGTACCTTTCCCACACCATTTATCTCCTGTTGGCAGCATCCATATCATGAACTTTATAAACTTTTCCTGTCCCCTCCCTCCTATCTATCCGCCAACCAATCTACTTACCTTTTATCCACCCCCCTCATCTTCAGGTCATTATTTATTTACTTCATTTATGACTCACCTTTCTCTTCAATGGAGACCCCTAAAGCATATTACATCATTCTCCTCTTCTTAATTTTACTCACAACAACACTGTGAGGTGGGATAGGTGGCGAGTATGTGATAGACATGGTAAGGGTCCTTATTCCTCTCCCTGCTTTTTAATGATAGAAACCAAGGCTTGAAAGCTGACAATACTATTGTGATTGTCTAGCAATGGCCACTGAGGGCCTTTGTTCCTTAAAGCTACAGGCAATTTAATCCAAAGGGTAGAAATCTGTGTGTTAATTTAAAAGCAGTAATTAGATTTTCTCTGTTTCTGCTATACTTTCTGATTTATATAGGATTGGATCCAAAGATTCCCTTATGCTAAGAGATTCTCTCTCTAGGGAAGAAAGGAATAATTCCTTTGTTAGATAAAGACTCTCACCTCCCTAAAAACAAACCAAAAAAGCAAAAAAAAAAAAAACCCAACCCACTAAAATATTGAATCCACCCATATAAATTAAACACACTCAATCAAACAGGACATTCTGAATCTACTGAGCTGATACAAACTTCTGCCAGTGACTTCAGGCCCACGGATTTATGCATTCTTACATAAGACATTTAACTTCATGCTTAGCACAGATAATGAAACTGAAGCTCAAATACCCTGGCCACCAAATGAGAAGGGAGCACTCACTGGAGAAGACCCTGATGCTGGGAAAGATTGAAGGTCAAAGAAGACGGGGACGGCAAAGGATGAGATGGTTAGACAGTGTCATATATGCAACGAACATGAAATTGAGCAAACTTCAGAGGACAGCGGAAGACCGGAAGGCCTGGCGGGAGCTGGTCCATGGGGTCGCGAAGAGTCGGACTCGACTGTGCGACTGAACAACAACAAAATTCAGAATGTGTATCTTTTGTGTATCTTTTGTAGTCTTCCCTTTAGTTCTGAGACGTAAATCATATCCACTTGTACTGGAAAGCACTCTTAGCATGATACATTACAATATTTTTGATTTATTTAATATGGTCAAGGGTGAGAACATAGAAAAGGCCCTTTTCTGATCACCAATTTCAACCTGTGAAGCAGTTTAAATTTTGTAAGGATTTCCCTTTTGGAATGTTAATATTCCGTCCCATACAAAACAACTGGGCTTTTGATTAGATAAAAGTTAAGCCATTTCTCACCAACCAACATTTTGATTAAACTTTAGATTACCAATAATAAACTATTACTATATCACATTTTTCTAAAATGTACTAGCTCCTTCATTTTTGTCTTCTCTCCTCCCTGTTAAACTTTTTTAAGTTCTAGCCTCTCATGCTAACTTTTAACTTCCCCTGCTTGCTCTGACTCCATGAATATGATTACTTGTATATCAGGAAACATATCAGAAAACATAAAAACATCTAGAAATGAAGACTAAAACGCCAATTTGTGGGTAATCAATTTTTTAAAAAACTATCTTGTTTTTAATTGAAGCTGGATGTGTGATGACTCATACATATTCTGAAATGCATCAAACTACGGTGACTGTAAATTCATAGAGAAGCAGTTTTCTATCTTCCAGTAACCTGGTCAATCCAGCATTACCATTCCCCCGCTCCTGAGGATTACCTACTGGCTGTCGGATTATGTTCCATCACCAGTGACTCTGACTATAGTTGTTTACCTGGTATGTAATATGAGATTAGCCTAGCTCAGAACCAAGATCACTGGATGAACTGGGACTCTCTCTCCACCTAACTTTTTCAGAGGGATGGTACGAGGATAAAGTTGTGGAGAAGAGGCTACAGTTTTACTCACCACTTACCAAGTGGCACTACAATGTCCGTGGGCTTTCTCACAGTTCACTGGATTCATCACCTTTTAGAACTTAAATACATTAAATGTCAATATTTTACATGGTTAAAGTCTGGTTTATCAGTTTTAAGGAAGAACAGAAAGGCTCCTACAGACACTGGAACTAGGAGAGACAAACTGAGAAATGACTGGAAAGCACAGGAAAGCTTCTGATGTTTTCCTTTCTCCAGCAAGATTTCATAATATACTCCATCACAGAATGCAACATCACCATTTCGAGAGACAAACCGTTGTTAAAATATTTTGCTAGGGTTCATTTTCCATGATAAACTATTGCAAAAATATTCCATCTGCTTTCAAATTTTGTTAAAAGGCACATATTATACAGCTCATTACAAATATTACTAACTCTTAGACAATGACTCTAATGTGTATAATGTGGCTAATGAAGTAGAAATCTTAAACTAATCATTTACATGCATTTCATACAGTATTTCTAGCGGAAGAAGTTTATAATCATAAACAAGTGCAATCACTTATGTTAAGCAACCCATGGACCTAGTCAATGTAGCACAACAGCCATTATGCAAAATTATGACATTAAGGAAAAATAATCACAACTATTGCAGACTTAGCAATTTGTACTGTTTACTTGTTACACTGTGAAACTGATAACTTTCAAGAAGCAAATCTTAATGGTTGAGATCCCTTAGTCCCCTTTGTTGTTCTGAATTAGATCTGACAGCAGTAATGTAGGCAAAGGCATTACCGTAATGGACACTCGTACAATATTGTACTTTAATGGGCATCATGGTGAACATAAACTGTCAGAAGCAGTCACAATAAAGATGTTCAACTTATTAATGTGACATTGGAATTACACTTAATAATTTATATAATTTGGATTGAACTTTAGACTTTCTAAAGGTAGAAAAAACAAAAACAATGCAATCACAGTTCACATTCAGTAAATGAATTAGAGGGTGGTTAGATTGTACATCACCTATTGCTTAAGATTCCACAGCAAAGTTTTATTAAACACAGCAACCAGTAAACACATAAAATAGCATTCCTAAAATAATCTGCAGCTTCCACAAAACTTGAATGATTGAGTTGACAGTTATGAAATCTATAAAAATGCTTTTTTCTTAACTTCTTGTACTTGAAATTGCCAAAACAAATTACTATAATATTAAAGAAAAAATATATTCTGCATTCTTCCAATTAACCCTTGATTTTTAAATATAGACAAATAATTAAACACCACTTCCTGAAACATTATATTGTAAGGTTCACTGGTATTGGTCAAGAATATCCTGTGCTCTCCCTATCAGGATGATTAATGAAGGCACCTTTTTCACAGAATGTCACACTCTGCCTTTTTAACAACTGACCTTTCATGGAATACTACTGAACTCATAATTCCACTTTTGTTCAGTTTCTTATTAGTGGAGTTAAAATTAATACTTATGGGAATGATAGCTAAGGTAATGCACAGTAAATCTTATAGCACATCAGCCCTCCATGCAGACTATCCAAGAAATAGTACCTTCATTTGTCCATTTCAATAGAATAAGCATTCTACTAAAACTCTGTGTCCTTTCAAAAGACAAATTAGGTCAATATTCAACCCTTGTTGAAGTTTAAAGCTGCAAAAAACTTTCAGAGTTTGAAAGTGCTAATGAAATAGTTAATCCCTAACTGCATACAAAAACTTTTCAAAATTTTATTAATTATTGGAACACTTTATGGCATGTATGTAGAGCACAATAACATCTAAGCGGTATGACAAAGCTAAAGCTACCTGCTTTTGAGTAAATGCTAGACCGAACTACCCTCGGTCACTAGTAACTCAATTTCTTCTTCAAGAGGAACTGCTGAAAACCATCATGGCTTCTGAAGTATCTCATAAATGCATATAGCAGAAGCACCTCAGTTTCTACAGAACTAGTCAATCTATCCTTTTAATAAAAGATATTACGGTCTTAATTGCTGGTTCAAAATATAAAGCTATGTCACCCAACTCCTGGACTATTATGAATCAAGCCCCTCCCTCTCCCCCAGTCCTCCTGCAGCTTGCACGCATGTTGAGTTATTGCATGTACAAGGTTTGTGCTTAATACACTAGGCTTCCAAAGACAGCTGCTTCTGTGGGAGCATGTGCATAATATGTGTTGGGCAGAAATGCCCCTCACCCAATATGCCTGTTCGAAACTGGCACACAGTTCACAAAATAATACTGTGTTCTAGCCAGTTTATGTCATTTTCATTAAAGCACCCATCAAAAACTGCACATCTAACACATGCATGTGATTTTTAAGAACCTATAATAAGATGCAATGAAATATAATTTGTAGTTAACTGAAGATTTTGAAAATTAAAACTCCTAGATGATGACGTGCAATTTCACGTTGCTTTATAATCACGGGATCAGAGAAGTAACATGCATATTCATGAATATTTCACTGTCAAAATGCGAGCCCCAACTCCCGCCGAGCTTGCGCTGGTGGGAGGGGACTGATTTGCCTCCTCAAGAGGAGGAGGAGATGGTGCTGGTGCTGCGAGAAGCACAGCGCCAGGCAGGGGGTGGAGCCAGCATATTTAGGCTTGGCTCCCGCCCTCTGCCTCAGCAGTCCTCCGGTGAGCTAGAGAGAAGTGAGCACGAGGACTGGGCTGCTGGCTTTGTGAGACCTTTGGCCTAAAAAGCAGCAGCAGCGCAGCAGGGAGAATCTGGTGGTGTTGTCGGGGCAGTCTGTGGCAGCGGTGAGAGCTTTGAGGAGGCGGCAGTGACAGTCTTGTGGTGGACTGTGGCGGCAACATCAGCTCGGCGGTGGCTGCTTCAGGGCGGCAGCAGTGGCTAGGAGAGCTCTGCAGTAGTGGGCCTGTCTCAGTGTCAGCAGACTTCAGCAGCAGGGGGGGGGCTCGGCGGCGGCCTACCCACCTGGTTGGGGGGAAGGACTGTCCTGCTCTTTTTACTGGCCCTGCTCTGGCTGGTGGCCATTTTGTAGGGCCGCATGCCGGCTTAGTGTAGATAGTGGCGACCATTTTAGGAACTGGTTTGTAGATACACCATAGTGCAGGTAGCACGGTAAGGCTGCCCATATCTAGCAGCTGCATAGAGCTAGCCTTCTAGGAGCCCTATTCTGAAGTGAAAGCTAGGTAAGTGGCAGCCATTTTAGGGTGGGTGAAAGCGGTGGCCATCTTAGGGCAAAGTGAAGCAGTAGCCATTTTAGGCCTTCTCCTTTGGCGGCCATTTTAGGCCTCTACCTTTGGCAGCCATTTTAATAAGCAGCATGGCTCCAAAAAAGGACCTGGGGGCCTCATCGGGAAAACAGCCTGCACCTAAGCGAGTAGGTCAGGGCACGGCAGGCGGAAAGCGTGCCTCGGTGCCCTCTGAGCGGGTGGGTGCTAGTCCTAGGGCTGTGGCTTCTGGGTCTTCTGTGACCGGGAGATTGGCGCCTCCTGCTTTATTGGCACCCGCGGGCACTAATTTTTCTGCACCTTTGGATTCTAACCCGGATAACTCAGTGAACAGGGCCATTTTAGAAAGGCTGACTGCCATCGAGCAATGCTTGGGCGGGCCTTCGTCCACTGTAGGTGCTATGTCACCCACTGAGGTTTTTCAAGCCCAAGTGTTGACTCAT
Organism: Gekko japonicus; assembly: GCF_001447785.1. NCBI lineage: Eukaryota > Metazoa > Chordata > Lepidosauria > Squamata > Gekkonidae > Gekko > Gekko japonicus. The sequence goes on along the minus strand of NW_015163094.1, from coordinate 2,760,112 downwards.
CTTTCTGCAATTGAAAGTAGGGTGTGTGGGTATGGCTAGCCAATCTGAGGTTCTTGGGGACAAAGAGCCTCAACCGGTGGAGCTGCAAGAAGGTCAGGCTGAGCAGGCGGGCAAAGAGCAACAAGTGGTACCTTATGGGGGTCCGTCGCAGGCAGCAGGTAAGCCTGACTCCACACAAACACCTGGTACCAATTGGCTATGGGACCCTGCAGGCCTACAGTCTTCTGGGTCGGCAGCCCCAGCGCCTTTAGAAGGAACCTTGTCTGGTCCGACCGGTGTACCGCCTCCATCATGGCCATGGGGTCCAGGGAATGGCCAGCCACTGGCTGGCTGGGTGCCTTCACCTAACACAACACAGTATCAGAAAGGCGGTGTGTGGCCAGGGTTGTTTTCTCCTTATCAGGGCAGTAGAACATACGAGATGGTGCCAGAGAAGGAGTTGCCATCTGGTGAACTGGCGATGCCTTTAGGGGACCATCTTATGACAGCCACTAAAGATATTAAGGGGTGAGTATGTGAATGTCTTTTCCTTATTGTATAGAGAGTTGGACAAGAAGGATAAAGAAGACTTGAACGAATGGGACAAAGAGCGCCTGAAGCGCCGCAGTGTTTTTAATTTATGCTGGGGTAATTGTTAGAGCGCAGCCTTGGAGGGCCTCATCTCTGCTCTAGTACATGGATATAATCTATAAGGGTTATTCTGACTTTGCTGGGTCAGCATGGATGGAGTATGACAAGGCTTTCCGTATGAAGGTGGCTATGTACCCAGCGCTTCGCTGGGATCAAATCCATCTGCACTGTCTTGGGGGAACACTCTGACGGCAGACATGTAGTTCGCTACTAACAATAATGTGGGAGCTCTGCGTTCTCATGGTGGGCAGGCATTTCAAAAACACCCTCTCTGTTGGGAGTTTTCCTCACAGGGGTATTGTAGCCAGAAAACATGCACTTTTTGCCATGAGTGCCCTCTCTGTTCTGGCCCCCATTCCTTTCCATCCTGCCCCAAGGCCAAAGCCAGACCTGCCGCTAAGGATGGCAAAGGTGGCAGGTGTCTGGGAGGGGGTCAGGCCTTACCTGATAAAGGGGCCCAGTCCAGTTAAAGTTCCTGTATTAGAGCACTGGTTGCGTCTGTATCCTAAGTTTGCTGATAGGCAGTACTTGTTAGATGGTTTTAGGTTTGGTTTCCACATTCCCTATAGGGGTGAGCAGCGTCCCTTTTCAACTCCCAATTTGTCCTCAGTTCAGGGCATGGAGCAGGTTGTTAGAGCCAAGATTACAAAGGAGTGCTTAGAGGGTAGGGTATTGGGCCCCATTCCTTCACCTCCGGTTCCCAACCTGCGGGTATCACCTTTAGGTGTTGTGCCCAAGAAAGCATCGGGGGAGTATCGTTTCATTCACCATTTGTCGTACCCTCGGGGCGGCTCAGTGAATGATGCAATACCTACTGAGCTCTGTTCAGTCAGGTACACTTCTTTCTATGAAGCAAACCGTATGGTCCGTGGTTGTGGGTGAGGGGCCAAATTGGCTAAATGTGACATCAAATCGGCTTTTTGTCTTCTTCCAGTACATCCAGATGACTTTGTTCTTCTGTGTTTTGCCTTTGATAGGCAGTTTTATATGGACAGGGCCCTCCCTATGAGATGCTCTGTGTCCTGCGCTGCATTTGAACAGTTCAGTTCCTTTTTGGAATGGGCTTTGCGTGCACGCATGGGCTTGTTCAGTACTGCCCATTATTTGGATGATTTTCTGTTTGCTGGACCTGCTGGATCGGGGGTTTGTGCACAGCTGTTGTTCAATTTCAGCAGTTGGCTAGGGAACTTGGTGTTCCTTTAGCTGATGGGAAAACGGAAGGGGCTAGTGTGGTCTTAACATTTCTTGGCATTGAGATGGACATTGTGCAGCAGGTTTCACACTTGCCACCTGATAAACTGGCTAACCTCCTTTGGTTGGTGGAGGATGCGTGTACCAAAATTAAAGTGATACTCAAGGAGTTACAACAGCTAACTGGGAACCTTAACTTTGCCTGCAAAGTGGTGGCCTCATTCCTGTGAAGGCTGTGCGATTCCACAATAGGCCCAAAATGCCCACATCATAGGACTCAGGTTACCCAGGGGATTAGGGAGGATTTATTAGTTTGGCGAGACTTCCTGGCTTCATATAATGGGGTGTCCTTTTGGAGAAATGATCTCCAATTGGAGGCTGAACTGCAGGTCACCTCTGATGCAGCAAGGTCTTCAGACTTCGGTGTCTATTTTAGGGGACACTAGTGTGCCAAAGATTGGCCACCTGAGTGGATCCAGGCTGGATGGATGTGTGACCTGACATTTCTTGAGTTTTCCCCCATAGTGGTAGCAGTGTACATCTGCGCTGATGACTTTGGTAGCCAGACCATTCACTTTTGGTGCGATAACTTGGCGATGGTACAAGTTATCAACTCATTAACATCTAAGTCTCCTAGTCAGGGCTTTTACCCTCCAATGCTTGCAGTGTAATATATTGTTTAAGGCCAGGCATGTGCTGGGGGTCAATAACGGGGTCGCTGACGCTCTATCTCAAAAACAGATGGAGAGTTTCCGTCAGTTGGCTCCAGACTCTGATCCTTTTCCAGTAAGAATGCCCAAGGACCTGTGGCAAATTGGAGGGCTGAGGCTGACAGAGCAATGGGCTTAGCTCTTACCCCCAGCACACATCGGGCTTATATGAGAGCAGGCCAACAGTTTGTGGCATTTAGGCAGCAGGAGAACCTTCAACAGCTCTGGCCTATTCCAGTGTCACATCTGATTCAATTCTGCATGTCATTGAAAGGTAAGGGTTTGTCTGTCTGTTCTAGCCAGGGCAAACTATCAGCCCTTGCCTTTGCAAGCAAGGCCAGGGGTTTCAAGGATGACACTGGTAATTTCCAAGTTTGAAAGATGTTGGAAGGCTGGGCACGAGAAGATGGGACACCTCAGGATACGAGGGAACCAATTTCCCCCGCTGTTCTTTAGGGTTTGAGACCCCAATGGCTTCCTTATGTGCGGATGCATACGAGGCTGCCTTGTTTCATGAGGCTGCCCTGGTTGCATTCTTTAGAGCCCTGACAGTTAGCAAATTGGTGGTCCGATCCTGACATGACAGGTTGGGATCCTGACATGACAGGTTGGGATGTTCAGATTAGTGGGGATAGCCTGCACATTACAGTTAGGTGTTCCAAGATGGACCAATTACAGAAAGGTATAGTGGTGTCAGTGGGTCCTTGTTCGGATCAGGACCTTTGTCCTGTCACTACACTCCATTCCTATTTGGCCCGGAGGGATGAGATTGAAGGTTTTCTATTTCTACATAGGGATGGATCTCCATTAACAAAATTTCAATTTTGGGCAATTACCAAGAAAGCTCTGGAGGCTTTGGGTCTTGGTGGTTTTCAGTTTGGCACTCATTCTTTTAGAATCGGGGCAGCTTCCACTGCTGCAGCCATGGGGTACCCGGTAGCTGACATTCAGAAACTTGGCAGGTGGAGGTCAGTATGTCCGGACCTGTAAAGTCTAAGTTTTGCCTTCCTCCAGTTGAGTATAATAAGGAGGATCAATTATTGTTGTACCTGGATGCCCACCTTTGTTGTTTTGTGTTAACCTGGTTTTTGTTTTAGATGCTGCTGGTTGCTATGGGAAGAGCCGAGTGCTTATTTGTGGCCACAGCATGGGGTTTTCGGCTGCTCACCGAGCCAAGAGGATGCACATAGGTTCCCAGTTGGGCTGCAGTGGACTGAGGTCGATTGACTTGGCCAAAGAGGCATGCACTGGCCTGGGCTTATGCTGCTATTGTTTGAAGAGAGGTGTGGACCTCCTCCTCACATGCTAGTGATACACCTTGGCAGTAATGACCTGAGTCTTGTCAAAGGTCTCTAGTCATTCAGGCCAAGGCTGATTTGGCAGAAATTGCGGACCGGTTGCCTAAGGTGCAGCTGGTCTTGTCGGCAATGTTACTACGTCAGGTGTGGTGTAGCCTATGGGATCCTAGGTGCTTGGACCAGGCGAGACGAAACACCAATCGGCAGCTCAAAAATGCCATGTAGGGTGGCTTGGGCCTCTTCTTGTTGCACTCTGATATACGGGTCGAGTTAACGGACCTATATAGGAGGGAACAGGGTGCACCTTTCTAACAAGGGCAACAACAGCTTGGTGTGGGCGAAGGCCTAAGCAGAGGCTTGGCCTTTGCTATGGCGGGGTAGCGCGATCAGGAAGTTGAAAATGGTGAGCACCTGGGCATTGTTATAAAGGAATTAAAGGATCCTCCAAGAACGGCTTTCGGGCCTTTGCAGCTCAAGGCCGGGAAGGGGTGATCTTCCTTAGAACAATCTGGCCCAGCCTATTTTAGCAGGCCTTGCGGCTTCTGGGGTGGTGGGCCAGGGGGTTCTCCTAAATATGCCAAGCCGCTGGTTGAGAGCTACATTGGGTGGCTCAAGATTGGGGAAGGTGCATCACCCAGAAGGAAATGAAGGTGGTCAGGAGTAGGGATGTGCATTCGGTGCGTCTGAACCAAATGCACCCCAAAAAACAACCCATTCGGACCCCTTTTGGGTTGCTGCAGGCCGATTCAGATTCTCTGATCTGAATCGGCTTTCCGCCAAATTGCCGCCAAATTTCGGCGGCAATTCGACCCCATTATATCCTATGGGCCATTGAAATCAATGGCGAAAACATAGGGTATATTCTGGGGGCTGGAGGGGAGGGGCTCCAAACTCACAGGGTAGCTGCTGCAGTCTCTCCCCAAGTACCCACCAAGTTTCAAGAACATTGGACCAGGGGGTCCAATTCTACAGGCCCCCAAACAGGTTGCCCCATCCCCTCCATTGTTCTCTATGGTGGGAAAAAAGTAACTTGTTTTGTTTTGCATGACTTCAAATTCAGGATTCTGATCATTTCAGACTATGCACTCTCTCAGTTGTCATTGCTATTTTCCCGCACTGCCATATACAGTCACAAAAGTATTTCAACAAAAACAGGAAAACAAGATTCTGAAAGACATGCTGTCATAATCCAGAACATAACCTCCATTTCACACGGAGAGATAAATCTTAAAACCCAGAGGATATCTGCATAAATGAAGAGCAGCTAAACAACTTCAAGAACTACCAGCAATATTTCCTAACACAGAGAGAACATACGTGACCCACAAGAGTTGACAAGAGAAGACCACAACCATGACCAACTGAAATTGAAACTCACAATGTATGTAACACAGGGCTCCACAGACAATTGGATAAAATGGACCACCCTGAATGAGATTACTGCAAAGATGTTAAAACATGTATGATTTTTTTTTCAGGCACTGGTTTCACAAAGCAAGTTAGCTAAAAACTGGGCAAGGGGGAGGACCCTTGTATTGAAAGTGGAATCCAAGGGAACTAAACATGCCAGAACATTGTCAAAGAAGTCCCTTTGGGGGAGATCTGATGACTTACAGGAACTATGCACTGTTAGCTGTCCAGTTACAACAGCAAGCCAGTCTTTGGTCTGTTCAAAAAGAGGAAGAATCTTTTGATCAGATTATTCTCCTTACAGAAAAAAATAAAAAGGCATCAAAACAATGTGTCCTTTTAAATATTTCATTTTTAAAAATTAAACAAAATTAAATGGTGGCATAAGAAACAATTATGGACACGCATGGTTAAGTCAGAGCAGTCTCTTGGCGTCATTTCAAGCTCCCTGTCTCCCTCTGAAAAGCAGTCTCTTTCCAAGCAAGAGCAAGAGTTGTTTTGACTTCCAAGTTGGTGAAACAAGTTCTAGCAGCCAGATCAGTTCTCACAAAAAGGACATCCTGTGTAGACATTACACAGATATCTGTTCCTCAAAAATGCAGCCATAGTTCACCAGGCTGAATCAAGCTGAAGACTAAAGTCAGTCTGTCAGAGGTCAATCTGGAAGTCTTTAAAGGCCTTTTAGATGCATACATTCTATCCAAGATAATGTACTGAAACAGCTCATTTCTTTGAAGTTTTCTACATAGACTTGTATATTATTTTGGATAGTAAGGGAGACACAAATTTTGTGCTGCTTAAAAACAACAATAACAAACATGTAGGTACCAAACCAAAAGCTAGCATTACCAGATGTCCTCTTTTTAGAGGACATATCCTCTTATTTTATGCCCATTCTTTTTGGGTTCTTTTTAAAAATAAGTTTAGGAATATTCCTAGCTAGTAGCAATTATCACAGCTTAAATAGTAGGAATATTTAAAATGAGATTTGTCATACCGATCACTTATTTGAAGCAGTCAGGAAATACGTCCTCTGTTTTGCTTTTCAAAATATAGTAACCCTAAATAAGCCTAAATAAAACATGATAACTATCACTGAATTCACATGAATAACAAATGCTACTCCAGCTACTTATCTGGAAACCAGGAGCTGGACAACTCTATCCCCAGCACATCATGACTATGTCCTGAACTGTTGCATGGCTTCTCTGTGGACACTAGAATGTTGACTGTGGGGTGCTGGGAAGGTTCATTAGTAGCATTTGGCAGAAATCTTCACCTGGAACAGGATGTTTGATGGATACGCTATTTCAGTTCCAAAGGGAGCTGGCAGGTAGGGAGTGGGATTTATCAAAGATAGCCAGTATATGGCAAGCATGCTTGCTTCCTGTCTAACCTCTGTAGCATCCCAAGAGTTGCTGAAACCAGGGCCCCTTTTCACCCATGTCTACACTAATATTGCACAACACCAGATCAGTGAAACACAAACTGTATGCGTCTATGAGATGTTGCTAGAAGAAGAAATTGACCTGGCTTGCTTAACAGAAACATGGCTGCAAGAAAACCATGTGGTGTGTTTGTGCCAACTAGCCCCCGCCCCCGGTTATGGTGTGCTCCACCAACCCCATACAACAGGCCAGGTGGGAGGTGTGGCTATTATCCTCCACGAGTCCTTCGGCGTCCTTAGACTTACAGCGCAAACTATCAATACCATTGATTCTATGCTCCTAATATTAGGGACTAAGGACCGATTACGTATTCTTCTTTTCTACCAACTGCCTAGATCCCCAGTGGGCACCATTTATGACCTAACAGAGGTAGTGTCAGATGTAGTATTGGAGACTCCTAGACTGAGCGTTCTGGGGGACTTCAAAATCCATGCCAAGGATGCCTTGCCAGGACTGGCTCAGAATTTTATCATCTCTTTGACTGCCTTGGACCTCTATCAAATTGTGATGAGCCCAACACCTAAAAGAGCTCACACACTGAGAGAAAGCCTGGTTTCAGGGTTAGAGACCACTACCTAATTATAGCCAAAGTGAGTGTGGCTCCAACACCTCACACCATAACAGAGGGACGGTTCAAATGGTCCTTCCATGGAGGCTCATGAATCCTACTGGATTCCAGAATGCTCTGAGGGAATCTAAGATCCCAAACACATGCTCAGCTGAGGCTGCAGTGGGAGTATGGTATGTGACACTCCTTGAAGCTCTCAACAAAGTTGCCCCTCTATGACCACTCCCACCACATGGATCCATGCCACAGAAACATTGAGACTAGACTATTGCAATGCAATGTACATTGGTCTCCCATCAAAATCAATTTGGAAGCTCCAGCTGGTGCAGAATGCTGCAGCTCAGCTATCATCAGGAGCAAGACGGAGCATGCATTTTACTCCCATCCTGCAGGCTCTTCACTAGCTGCCCATCAGTAGCTGGGCTCAGTTTAATGTACTAGCTGCCACATACAAAGCCTTTTATGGCCTTGGACCCTCATATCTGCTAAACCACCTTTCCTCCTACACTGCACTACAACAGAGCATGGTCTTCTGCAGGTACCTGCCTGCAAATGGGCAAAATCGACAACTGCCTGTACATGTGCCTTCTCTGTTCTGGCCTCCATCTTATGGAATGGCCTGCCTGAGGTGGTCAGGATGGCTCCCACTCTCCTGGCTTTCTGCAAACTATGCAAATATGAGTTATTTAAGAGAGCTTTTCTACACTGACAACAAAGTTGCACTGTACTAAATGTTTCACAAAGTACTTAGATAAATTGTTAGGGACTGTGGTCTATATTACTACCAGGATCTTACTGTGTAATTTTTGTGTCATTTAGTGTGTCATGTTAATATTTATGGTTTGCTTCAGTTCTGTTTTTAGACATATGGTTGGTTCCACAACCCTGATCATTTAATATCCCATTCTGTCGATTGTATTGACTCACTCTGAGTAACCTGCCTTGAGTCCAAGTAAGAAAGGCGGACTATAAATAATGTAAATTAAAAAAATAATAATAAACAGTGCATTTGAAACATTAACAGCAGAACTTGTAATACTTTCTCCTGGTCAAGTTAAACTGCAGGACAGAAAGGTAATTTTAGAATAATGAACCGTGCTGGGAGAAACAGCAGCAGTTCACACCAAGAGAATGAATCATCCTGCCAAAAAGAAAAGTTATAAGTGCATGTTAACTACATAAAGCACATGAGAAAATATGTAGAGGTACTATAAAGTTTGCCCTGCCCCTCCCCAAGGTTATTAAAATATCTGGGGAAAGCTGACAAAGCAAGGGCCGCACAGCAGTTTACTATATCACAATTCCTTCATTCAGCTGCTATGCTAGTGAAAGTTTCTTTGACATTATCAAGGATTTCACTGTGGTAAAAACAGTAAACCAGAATTAAACTTCATTGTCTAGAGGACAAGAGCATCCATTCCACATGCCTCTTACATTCTTAAAATTACAGTGGAAGAATATAAGGTTACTTGATTGTAACAGTTGTTCAGCCAATTGGAAGCATACCTATTAACTTAACTGAATTCAAGTCTGGGAAACAGAGATCTTTTATTTTCATTCAAGAAATACCCAAGACTACTACTGTATTCTGAGAAAGTCATATTGGTTGCACTGTATATGTGTAAGCATTTCGAGTATTTGTATCTCAACACTGACATTTTAGCATTAAAGCATGAATATTGTTATTACTGTGAATAAGTAGGCTGATTATTCCCCTCACTAAAATACTTGTGATTTCACCATATACTTCTTCCGAACTTACATTTAAGGCTTGTTGCTTTATCAACCCCATGGTTATCATTTCTGAGACTCACTATCCAGACTGACCACATTATTGTGTTATACCTCAGTCAGAGGCTCTTTGGAGCAAGAGGTTATGGAGAGAAGCCTGGTCTTCCTTACATTTACGTTACTCTAGTGTGGCGCTTGAAACAAACTGGAAGTGAGACCATTCACGTAGGCATGTCACCCTGAACACATATGGTAACAATTCTGATATGTTCCAACATTTGAGAGAATACAGACCAGTACAGACAATAGCCCTACACATTCTGCAAATGAGAGAGAGAGAGAGGAGAGGTAGGAGGAGAAGGGAATAAGCAAAGGCGGAGGAATGGGGTGCCTGCTTCTGTCGAGCAGCTAAGGACCCTATTATTGAATGGACTTTGTTTTAGTGATATTGCAGCATTTTAATTTTTAATCATTGTCAGCTGGCTGAAATAATGTAATCATGGGGATGGGGTAAGAGAAGACATCACATAAACTTCCTCTGAGTAAGCTGAATGATCCAATTCCCAGAAAGTAGGGAAGATATACATTGGATTTGGGCAGTATTTTTAATGGGTAGAGATCACTTTCATAATGAGACGAGGAATTTCACATGACCCTTTTTAATCCATTTTGAAGCCGTTTTTGATCTGTTGTGGAGTAAACCGGTACAGGGCTGCCATTTCATACATGGCTTTCCCCTTCCGGTAAACAGCTGGATCTGAAGCGGTTTGCCATTTCAGACTGCACCGCTTTTTCCCCGCCGTTTTT
>NW_015163094.1:2720780-2750220 GCF_001447785.1 Gekko japonicus | reverse complement strand
GATATAATGCGTTTTCATTATAGTGTTATAGCCCTATAAAGCGAACGATAAAAAAAAGCTGGAGATCGCCCACACCGGTGAAAACCGGCGGGAAAAAGCACATCGGAAAAAGGAGAGGAAACTGAAGACTACTTGGAAGCGGTGGACAGGTAAAACGCTTCAGCTCCGTTTCCTAAACAGGATAGTAGCATTTGTGTGTGAAATTAAAAATATATTCCGGTAGGGAACCAGTTCTAACACGGTTCTGTCTGAAATGACAGACCAGAAACCGTTTGGGAACCGTACCTCTTCCGGATTATATCATCTGTCTGAAATTCCTCATTATTTTCATGTGCATTTTTGAACACCAAGGTGGCACCAGCTGAAGCTGGCAGAAATTTCTACCAGCATACCTCATAGTCATTAGCTGGGGACTTTATGCAGAAATAAATTTCAAATCTGTTTCAGATATGTTATACATAGTTAGTCCAGTATGCACAATATAAACTGTACACATTCACAACATCTACTATACCATCCCCAACTACAGCAGCTGAGAGAGTATGAATGTATGCATGTATATAATTTGTGTTCTATATGATAATAGTATAGAATTCTGGCTGTAAATGCAGCATTGCTGGTTTATCATCAACTTAATTTCCAAACATTTCATCATGTCACAAACTATAAATTGTGTAGTATTTTTAATTAGTTCTCTCTCTCTCTCTTTACTTGGCAGCCATCAAGCTGAGTTTTCCCCAATTGATTTTGTTCCTAATAAACCTGCCTGATCTGTCAATCAGTTTGTGTAATGTTGTCATTGATGCTCTCATACTATTTTTGCTAACTAAAAATCTATCTTTGCACATATTGTTTTTAATAAGGAGTCAGGATATAAAACTAGTAGATGAGGATCATTAAATGTAAATAGCAAGTGACAACGTAGTGTTGGAGATGAATGATTTGCAAGGCCAATACACTCTTAGGGTAAACAAAATAGCCTTCAACTATTCTTCCACTAGAAAACAACACTAGTACTATTTAGGAGTTCTGACTTTGGCAAAAGCATACATGACCCCCCCACACACTTTCCTCCCTTCAGAGGCAAGATTTTTCCTCCATTTTTCTTTCCCTTTTGTGACTGAGCCACCCTAGTTGTCTGTTTTCTTCTTTCCTGAAGAATTCTGGCTGACCCACCCTGTCGCAGTATAATATTTTGGCTGCTTGCTCAGCCCAAGAACCTGAGGGAAGGAATGGGAGTCCCCTTTAACTTAAATGACTTAAATGGCACTTGAGAAGTGTTTATATTCCAAATTAAAAAAATATTTTATTCAACATGGAGGTGTCAGATGAAATTTCTGTGGTTAAAACTGTGGTAAAATCAGTACATGCACAGACTTTAGTTCTTATGTCTCAGGTTAATGAGAGTTTCTTAAGCTATTCACAATTACTTAAGTCTTTATGTTGAGAGGCTTTTGTTCCAGTGTTTTCCCAAATACTCTAGTACACCTTCTTTGAGTATTCTCTGATTCTTTTGGTTTCCAGAAGGCCTCTTTCCAGTACCCAAACCCTTTTCTTGAAACATCAGTAATTGTCTTGAGATTTATCTGATTCTAAGATTTCTACAGGCAGTTTCTAACCAGACCAGGGATCTCTGCACTCTTCAGAGCTAATTCCTGTTTGACTGTGACTGGGTAGGGAATTTTCTTCTCTCTCTAGAAGATCTATCCCCTTTCCTTGGCCCAAGTGGGAATCTTTGCCTACTTCCCAAACTTCCTCGCCAACTTTCCCCCAGTTCTCCTGTCTGTGTTAAAACTGCTCTCAGTCAGGGCTGAATTCTGAAACTGTTAGTACTCGATTATTCTCAGCTAGGGGTGAAATCAGACTAATTCTCCTCCGCATCCAGTTCAGAAATGTTTTTCTGCTCAGCTGATGCTAAGCAATCAGATCTCTTGGAACAGCCTGTTACTTAAGGCTCTGTGAAGAATTAACCCTTAACAGTCTTTTATCTGTTTACACAGCACTTCTAAGCTTTTAAAAGTGCAGTCCATCACAGCATACAATAAACAGGAAAATGAAACCCTAACATGTTACTTTCAGGGAGAAGAAAGTCCACAGCTTAGACAGGCTCCTAGCAACAAACCTCTTCTTCAAGACCCTCACTCTGTCGATTGGCTGAAGAGAACCAAACAGAGGATGCTACAGACGAAGAACACAATAAGGAAAGAAAATAGACTGTTGTGTGCAGAGGGCTCAACAACAGAATCTACTGCTGCCAAGAACAGCTAAACAAGTAGAATTTAGAGACCATAGTTTTAAAAATGAATTTCAAAAGGTAACAAGAAAGAGCCTTCATCAAGAATACACTTGCCAAAATACAAAACAGATTGCTATTAAGCAAATGGCAAAGTAATGTTGACTATGAAATCATTTGTTGCATTAGGTGCAGGCATCCTTAAATGTTTGTATAGTGCAAGTAAATCAAGCACTTTCACAGGAAGACAGTGGAAATAGGAATCACCTCCTTCCTCCCCTTGAAGTGGGATGTTGCTCCTGTTTACAGGTGAGCAAAAGGAAAACAACCTAGCCTGCCATATAAATGTTAAATTGAGCTGCTGCCTAGGAAGTCTTCAATCCCATGTTATAATCAGAAGCACCCAAGTTAAAATTTTCCAGTTTGAAGACTTGAAGCTTGGTTGTTGACTGCAGTTCTTTCAGCTGGGAAGGATCCCTTTCCAAACAGGAAATTTATACCTGCCCTAAGACCCCTCCCCCTTTAAACCGATGTCATATGAAAAGGGCTTCCTATTTCAAACATCATATGAGAGTCATCCCAGCAAGCAAGTGGGATGTTACTTCCCATTAATGAAGTCCTAACAGAATAACAGTCAGTAATTCCACTGCATAGAACCTGGCACCAACAACATTGGGTGTTTCTAAGACACAGTCCAAAATTACATTCATTGTAAGACAGGCATAAGAATGAGATAAGAGAAAGATGTTATATCACAAGGAAGACCAACATTGCACAATACCTTGCTAAATTACAGAAGTATCTGTTCCTTTCAGGTGATACAGTGATGGCAGATCCTAATTTTGGAAAGTAATATATGTGTGAGCCTTTGAACATAAATGTTGCAATGATACATTTTTACTGTAGGAAAACAGTGCCAACCTAACAAAGAAAAAAGTCCTTGACCAAAATATCCGAGGATATTAAACTGAGACGTAATCTACTGATGCAAATCATTACATCTATTTGCATTTGCTTACTGAACCCTAACACAGAAATTAAACTACATAGAGTGGGGGAAAAGAGAGCCGGTTGTGCATGGTTAAAAGGAGACATCTTGGAGGATCCAAGCTCTTTCATTAATTTCCCCACTTCCCCTCATTAACAAGTAAAATGTTTTTACTGCTTGAAAAGTTTTAATAAATAGGAAAATGCAGGGCAGCCGACATAAGTTTTTAATGCAATATACAAAAGCTTTTAATATTTTTACATACATTAATGGAAAAGCTAAATTTTATAAGATTTCTTGTGTGAAGGAAATGAATACTACATGCACAATTATGAATCTCTCAAATTTTTTAACTCTTCCATTTCATGAGGCATATCAATTAACAGTGAACCAGATGAACATATAAGAACCGGACTATTACATATAAAGACTGGCCATATAATTCTTTTACCAAAATGTTATCTGTTTTTAAGAAAGAAGTGATTAAGAGCTTGGCTAGCTGGCTACAAGAAGCTCAATTTCAAAGTCATGGTCATTAATTTCATTGTGACAGACAAAAAAAGAACCATAAAACACTATGTACGGAAAGTGCTTAAGCCGCCCTGAGCCTGCGTGCTGGGAGGGCGGGATATAAATGGAATGAAATAAATAAATAAAATAAATAAGTAGTTCCTAATCAAGGACAACACTCAGTTTATGGGTTCTTCTAACAAAATTCGGAGTACTCCAAATATTAATTACTCCATTACTAATCAGAAGTTTTACAGAATAATGTGTTATTTTGGATAAAATAATTATCAAGATTGGTATCTAGAATAGACCAGAATCCTTCTGGTTTTCTGTGTGCAGGAATCCTTTTATACAGAAGAATATGCAACTCAGTCAATCCAGACAAAGATCTACCATGAAGACACCTAGTGTTTTACTGCCACACTTTTCTAAAGAGTCTACAGTGACTGAATGAAAAGTATTTGACAGAAAGGTTTATTCTGGATTTACAGAAACTTCACTCTTTCACTTCTATACACATATTATAACATAATTTAACATCTCTAAATATCATACAAACGAACTAATTTACAGATCGGTATAAGTTGATAGAGGAGTCTGAGAGACTGAATATGTGCTAGTTGGAAAGCCTCAAAAAGGAATGGAAAACTTTCAAGTTTTGTCATTATGCTGGGGATTTTTTTTTTTAAAATGTTACCTCTAGCAAAAGTTAAGGGTTTTTCCTCCTCTGATCATCTAAGCTATGTATAAACAATCCTGCAGTTATCACCTGAAAAGCCATCAGAAGAAAAACTTGCCCAGTTTATTTTTAATAAAAGGAGGATCACACTATATAATAACTCTTCCTGCCATATCCATTGAATCTGCTGAAACAGAGATTGATGTCTGGATATTTGTAACAGGGAAGTAATATTTCTCTAATACACTTTTTTCTGTATTCAGTTGTATTTTGAGAAAAGTAGCAGACCATCAGTGACAAATCTACCAATCAGAATCTACATTTTAAAATGAAAACCCATTTGTAAAAAAAAAATGAAGAAAGTGGACAGCAAGAAAGTAGACTCATTTGGAATGTGATGTTGGAGGAGAGTTTTATGGATACTATGGATCACCAAAAAGAAAAATAAGTGGGTTTTAGATCAAATGAAGCCTGAACTCTCCGTAATGCTAAAATAACTAAGTAGAAGTTATTGTACTTTGTCACATTATGAGAAGACAAGACTCACTGGAAAAGATAATAATACTGGCAAAAGTTGAACACAGCAGGAAAAGAGGAAGACCCAACATGATTGACTCAATGAAGGAAGCCATGGCCCTCAGTTTGCAAGTCCTGAGTAAGGCTGTTAATGATAGGATGTTTTGGAGGTCATTAATTCAGAGGGTCGCCATAAGTTGGAAGTGAATTGAAACCACTTCACACGCACACACAAAAGAAAATTAAAATTAAATATTAAGCACTAGAACATTTGATGCATATAACTACGGACAATGATACAGCACTGCTACACATCCCTCTTTTTCACTACTTATTCTACACCAGCATTTCAATTTTTTTTCTATCTCAAGTCAAGGAGTTTTGAATAAGGGGAACATGCATGCATGACAAACAATTTTAAGATTAACTGAAATTTTTATAAGCTTCTTTATTTTCCCCCAGACTATCTTCTTTTTTGTCCCCAGCAAGCATTAAACAAAACATTACCTCAGGAGTGTCAAACATATGGCCCAGGGGCCGGATCAGGCCCCCTTAGGGCTTCTATCAGGCCCGCAGTGGAACTGGCCAACTTCTGCTTCCAGTTCTGCTGCTGCTGCTGCATTATAGCTTGCTTCGCCAAACTCTCTTAATCACTCAGCCATTTCATGTTTTAACCTGGGTCCTAGACTCAGAACTCTGAGCATGGTAAATATCAATAAATCAAAAGTAGGTTTACAGCTTACAGAGCTAATGTTTTAAGCATGTTTTTATTTTAAGTAAAAAAAAATCTTTGTGTTTGTGTCCTTTATAAAGTTTATATCTCTGCTACCTGGCATTACATTTTATGACACATGTGGCCTGGTCCAACAAGGTCACATTTATGTCAGATCTGGCCCTCATAAGAAATGAGTTCAACATCCCTACATTACCTCAAAGAACAAATATCCTATTCCAGTGATTATTATCAAATATATCTAATTCTCAACAAGGCCCCATCAGTCGAAACTTAAATCCGGAACTCGGGGCTATGAACAGACAAGACAGATCTTCCCACAAACCTGAGAAAAGCCCCAGGTTTCCAGAAAAATCTAAAAAAGGGGGGGGGGAGTTCAAAACTCTCCAGATAAGAGAAGCTGTGCCTATAGCTTTAAGAAACAAATGCCCTCAATGGTTATTGCTAGACAACCACAAAAGTATTGCTAGCCATTGAGCCTTGGTTTCTCTCAGTAAAGGGCAGGATGAGGGGGCAGGGCTGTTTGGCCTTTGGGGAAGGACTCATCTGGGCCAGGCCAGCCAACAATCATCAGGCTACTTGCTACCACCCAACCTGCATGACACCCAGGCTGGGCTGTTAGCTTTTGTTCAGCCACCACAGAAAAGAGTATTACTCAAAGGAGCTGTGAACGGTCTTTTCCCAATCATCTGTACAATTGATTTTCAACTAGTGAGTCACATGAAGACCAGAGATGGACCACCTGAACAGCACTATCACCTTTTTTTCTTACTGGAGATTATTTTTAGATTTCCAAAAGGAAGGGAGAATGGTTCTGAGGGTGAGAGATTTTAAAAAGGGAAAGTTGATGGAAGAGAGAATGACAAGAGAAGACAGTAAGGGCTATATAATGAAATATTAAAGGGGTCCAACACTGTAAACTCTAGTTAATAATGATTCCTAGTCTGAAAAGGTTGTCCATGAATCTTCACATGTAAGTCTCCCAAATTGCTCTCTATCTACCTCAACAAGACATTCTGTGCTCATTGCTCCCACCTCTTTTACTATGTGCATAAAGACATCTTTGGAGCAAAATCAATGTTTGCCCCAGTTGTTGGAGGTTTAACTGATGTTCATTCACGAGTACTGAAGACTCCCTCGTGTCATGAACAAGGAGACTTGAAGTGAGAGCTTTCTAAATGCTTCATCTACTCCAACCATCTAGGGAGGGTAAGATGACTTTCTGGAAGAAGGCACAGGATAAGAAGATTTAAAAGTAATAACATGGATTCCATCAGGAGCAGGCATTGCTAGACTTATAATCCCTTGGTCATTAAAATACCCCACACACAGAAAATTCTGCTCTGTTACTGACTTGCTGAAATGAAAAGTGATTATCAGGGCAAAGAAGCACACAGCCTTCAATGCATGTCTTCTAAAGACGTTTTAATACAAATCATCATCATAAGAAAACAAAATAATTGCAATTTGTAAACAAACAATTCCTACAAATATTTCTGTGGTGTACAACTTTTCAACACAGTATAGTAAAATTTCATATTTTGTTAATTACTGGAATCTACATCTACATCAGAAAGTAGAGCTAAAAAATAAAGCAATCCTTAAGGACCGTATTGTAGTGCATGTTCATACAAGAACTTTATTGTTCAAACAACAGTATTACCTCCAGTAGCAGTAAGCAGAAATTAATGCAAATTAGATGGATTAAAAGTTGTTCCTTCAATAAATAAGATATTTACAGGAGGCAATAGCAAGTAAGTCCATCTATATTTTTACCTTCGTCATAACAACATTGTTGGGAAATGTCCAAATGCAGACACTACAGAGGGGGAGCATGGGATTGCACTAACGTATGTTCACCAAATGTCATCACATCTAGGACCACAATAAATGTTTTTCAATATATTTATTTATACAGTTATTCAAATGTTCATGGAATATTATCAATGATAACTTGAAGGTTAATATAAGCCAAAAGGAACATGTCACCATTCCTTACAAACCTATAATTTAAATTTTTTCTGTTTCAGGGAAACTACATAGAAAAACTGTAACTGAGATGCAAGGGGATGGCCAGATCAGCAAGAAAGTAATGTAGACAAAAGCAGTGACACTGAAGATGCAGCTTGATCTTGTTCCTGTTTACTCAAAATTAAGTCTCATGGTGTGTAATGGGGCTTACCCATAAGTAAATATGCACAGAGTTGCAGTCCTGAGGATCTGGAATTTGTTGGCTGTTGACAGGGTTACATGGGCTCTCCTCTCATTGCAAAAACTCTCATACTCTCTTGTTCAGCTAGCCTAGTCCAGCCATCCCGACCCAACAAGTCAGTCCTTCAGTGCTCTATGAACACTTGTGGTGCAGAGTTCCCTTCTCCCTTGCCTTCTCTCTCTTTTACTGCACCTAGCCAGGCCTGGACCCCCCCTAAGCCTGCCCTCCCACCACACAATATCAGTTCTTACAGGAAGAGAGGACTCTCCACAGAGCACTGGAAAGCCTGAATGGCAAAAAGGGACCATGGTGGGAAGAGAAAGAGAAGACAAGGTAAAGCTCTAGGCATCCTCCTTGCTGCAAGAACTTCCTCTGCTAAAAAAGAGAATCATCTTGGCCACAGAATGAACTTGTGACCAGCCTAGCTAGGCAACACCCAAGGGAGAGAACAGCAAAATGAGTGGGTAGGTCCATTCTTTGGACCATCACTGTGAGAAGCTGGGGGGAGGGGTGGACAGCAGAGAGGAGAACTGGAGGAGCACAGCCTGGCATAGGGGAGTAAAGGAATTTCCCCACGAGGTGAACCTGTTCCCTGTACTGGAGAATTTGCCAAATAACATAAAGCTGGTATTACACTTCTAGGTCTGAGTTTCATTGGAGCCAAAATGGCAGGGGCATAAAGAAAGGACCATCAGCTAGCCTATGGAGACTTCCCATGCTCACAGACGTCTGCGTGCCATCCTGTGGTTTCTCTTAGTATATATACTGAAAGAGGCTCAAGACACGGGGACCTTGTTCTGAACATACACACTATCTGCCAGTTCTCCAAAGAGCAGCAAAAATGGCAGCTCTGTAGAGGTTTATGATATAGCAGGTGGCTTCCATCCATCCACACTTGTAAGACTGAAATGAAACTAAATGGCTAATATTGAGTATTATAACACTTGCAGGCCAAAAACGCTATTCAGGTTTCTACATTTAAAACTTGCTATTACAATACTAAGAGCAATCACAGGGGTAAAGTTAACGACAGGTGATGATATCCAGACTACTTTGCACAGGCTGGTAACAATTCACTTACTATATAACTGATGTTTCAAGAGATTATTAATATTTTCTAAGCATTTATTTGATTTTTAACAGTTTCTTTCAACCTTTATGAACTGTGATCCTTCTCTACAGCCTGGGATCCCACCAACCCTGTGTAAAACATTTTTTTTGTGAGAAGCTGCGTGAAGTTTCTTGTGCACAAGGGCACCTATCATACCACTGCCTTCAAGAGGCAGTGGCTGAGAGTGAATGGAGTAAACGGTTACAGCAGAAGCACTGCTCTTGGCATTGAACTGAAGGGCATGAACAGAGCACCCCGTTTCAGAGCTCCTTCTTAAGGCTTTAGGGAGAACACGAAGCTACTGCTCAGCTTCCAGCAAGAATGGACTCCTTACTGGAGCCCCAAAAGTCTTTCTACTTCATAGGAGCCTATTTTTATTAATTTTTTGAGTGTGTGTTCTTGCTTCTTTTGCTTACTAGCCAGTTTAAAAGGGAGAGTCCACACTGTTTTGTTCTGTTCCTATTTTCTTTTGTCATAAATAATAAACCTAGATCTTTTAATAACTATCCCCTATCAATAAAGGGAAGAAATTAAATGTTATATTGCAATGCAAGCATTTATTAGTAGCTTTAAAAATTATAGATCTTTGCCATTAGGAAGATATAGAAGACCCCTTTAAAAAAGGTTAGCAAAACAGACCATGGGAAAGAAAATACTTTAATGAACAATAATATTTTTTCTACTTGTTTAAATTCCTTAACATAAAATATACTAAAGTGTACTTATGATACCTATGAATTCTGCTTTAACATCTACATAACCTAGTTGATTAAACTGACTGAAAAATTCAACAGATCCCTTTTCCTCACAAACGTACAGGAAAGGACATCTCTCCTGATGTGTGGTCTGTTGTGACATGTGTGCAATTACTCTAAAAACAAAGACATAAAACTTTCTTCTTCAGAACTGTAGTTTTATTCACAGGGAGATTTATACAGATTTAATGGGTTAATCTATTAAAACCAAACACAAGCCCTACTATAAGTGTTCCTTCAACTCAAAGGTAGGGAGGGCATCCTTTACAACGTGCAGATCTTTTCAGTAGTATCAGGAGGCAGGAAACACCTTTCAGCTTCATTTCTCTCCATGGAAGAAATCCTCCTCCCCCAGTTTGATTCCTGCCTCACAGTCAGAAAACAGGGTTTAGGGAGAGCTATACCTCACAGGTCTCTCAGAATATGATTTTTTTTTCTGATTTCACTGAAGATGCCATCCTTGAAAGTTCTCCTTCTTTTTACCATTCCAACCACTATGGATGACCTCGTTATTCCAGTGAAGTCATAAAATTTAATGAAGCTTTCTTTAATCAAGTAACAGCCTTACCATAAGGCAGCTGTAAACCCCCCCCCCCCCATTAACATCGTTTGGAAAACTGTAAGAAAAGTAGCTGGAAAATACTCCAAATTTATTCTTTCTGGATATTCATGCATTTATAGGATGGGAAACCAACCAAACTATTTGGGTCTCAACTGTATACACTACATTAACAATTAAAAATACAAGAATGGTAATGTACAATACAAAAGCTAGGAAAAGAAAATGAGTGGCTTCCAGGAAGTCAGAAATGTATAGTAATGAGAAGTCACAAGGAAGCTATTATCAGATCCAGTAAGTGGGTGTATTTCCTGGGACTAAGAACACCACAGCAATATACTACAATGTTAACACATCTTGGTTTGGCATGAGTTTCTGATGTCCATCAAGCCACTCTTGCCCCTCTCACCTTAGGAGTTACACGTGACCATGTCATTTGTTCTCTCTTCCAATCCCCACATGGTTATAACTTCCACACCAGTCCCCAATACACTCCAATTCTATAACAGAGCACCATTCCTCCCCTACTCCATAGACTAGGGGTGCTCTTGGATTCAGGCCTATTGCTGGATAAGCAGGTGGAAGCTGTGGCCAGAAAGGCCTTTACCAGCTTCAACTAGACAGCCAGCTGTGATACTTCTTGGGCAGTAAAAATTTGGCCACTGTGGTACATGCCCTGGTTACATCTAAATTAGGTTGGTGCAATGTTGTATAGGTGGGGGTGCTCTTGAGAAATGTTCAGAAACTTCAGTTGGTGCACAATGCTGCAGCCAAGATGCTAAGGAAAGACCTGGAACACAGCCAAATCAGTGGGAGTATGAATGCTATGTAGTGTTCATACTCCCTTCCACAGCGGAGATGCTGACTGGAATGGATCATAGGGACCACAACACTCAAGTCTCGTTCCATCTACACTGGCTCTGAATTTGTTTCCAGGCATAATTCAAGGTGCTGATATTTAAAGTCCTATATGGTTTGGGACCAACATTCCTGAAGGACCGCCTACTCCCTTATGAACCTACCTGACCACTGTGGTCATCTTCATAGGGCCTGCTTTGGGTGCCCACAACTTCTGAAATTAGGCAGGTGGCGACCCAGAAGAGGAATTTCCTCCCCCCAAAAATTCACCTGTCCCCTTCTGTTGCCATCTTCCACTTACAAGTGAAGACTTTTTTGTTTAGCCTCGTGTTCTCTAACTGATCTCGCCTTCCTCACCAATGTTTTAACTGTTGTTCTTAATTTTTGCACTTATTTTAAACTTTGGTACTAACTAGTTTTAATAATGTATTTGCATGTTGGTTTTAATGATTTTCAAGATAATATTTTAATTTGTATAGTTTCATTCATTAGCCATCTTAATGGCCCCATGGCAGCAGAAAGGCGGAATAAAACAAAAACAACAACAAATCTAGTCTATGAAAAATTATATACACTCTAATTCCACTTTAGAAGCATTGGCCTGATAGTACAAAGTAAAATTTGTGGCAGAAATGGGGCCATGATAGGAAGGGAGACACACATAATTTTATGGGACAGGGGAACTGGTGGCACTGAAAGCTGTGTATGTTCAACTACTTGGGCATATGCAGGTTTTTATATTCTGTCCTTACTTCTATGGAAAGTGGCTATTCAGATTTTGATATCA
Source organism: Gekko japonicus (assembly GCF_001447785.1). NCBI lineage: Eukaryota > Metazoa > Chordata > Lepidosauria > Squamata > Gekkonidae > Gekko > Gekko japonicus. The sequence goes on along the minus strand of NW_015163094.1, from coordinate 2,738,279 downwards.
GTGTATGATTGGGAGATGATATCATTGTCCTAGCATACACATACAATAGCAGCACAATTGAATTCATGCAATTCACTTAATCTTTTGATGACAGCACTGAAGACAGCAAAATAACACCTCATGCAGGTTTCATCCAGGTATCCTAATTACAATTTTGTCAATGGAAGTGTCATCACCAGGGCAGCAACTGTGATCCAAAATGAGTTGTTACCACAAACACTGCCTCTTTCCGGGCTTGGGAAGCAGTGGGATCACATCCCTGATGTTGGATTTGAACTTGTTACGCCAACTGTTTTATTTACAGCAGAGGCCAACTAAATTTTTAACGTGAGTCCTGGCCAGCTATACCAGGGTCGTGTCCAAACCCAGAGTCCCAGTAATGTAGACCACACGGGTGTTTTTCCAAAACAAATATTCTTTTTACTAAGCAATATCAAAGTCACACATACAAAAACATCAGTCTCACTTCGCATACGTTCAAGTGTCCTTTAGAGTTAAATAGAAATAAAATAGATTCTCAGTTACTTGGAGGTAGGTAGGTAGCTATTTCGGTTTATTCTCGCCTGTTTCCAGACGTTTTGTCTGTTGCAATGGGAATGGGGTAGAAAGTAATACCTAGGGGTTTAAGCTAAATCACACCTGCTAGAACCAGCTAAGCAAGCATGGATCTCATGGCTGCAGTCCAAGAGATCTTAAGGTAGACAAAAGGATTGTTGGATAGAAAGCTGGACCTTAGGGGTAATAAAGAAGATAGAGGTCATAGAGAAGGGAGGTGGCTAGCAAAGACCTAGGGTTTGGGTCTTTACTTTTATAGTTGAATTTTCAGGTGGGTGGCACCTTACCAATCTGTAATCCCACCTACTTTGGAATACCATCTGGCTAGGTGTGAAGTCCAGGCTTCCTGTATGCTCTTTGAAGTACAGATGAATATTGGCTTTCCCAGGCATAAACAGAAAACATGGAATACAGATGCAGATCAGGTCCGTGTCCTGTGTGACATCTCATCTTTTCAGTAATGGGGGAATTCCTCCTTCTTGGTTGTTGTTCTCTGCTCACAATGGCTAACATGTGCTCCTTCTTCCCATGATGCTCTGAGCTGAATGTGTGCAAGCTATATTAACATAAAATGCAGGCAAGTTTTCCCTATGTGAAGTCTCTCACAGGTGATGCAAACAGCTTTCTTTGGCTCATGGTATACAAATGTGTGCACAGTCCATGTGTTGTGTGTGTAGCAGATATAAAACTATAAATTAGTTCATTTCCCAACAAACTCCAGAGAAACTTGGAAAACAGCATGATTCTTGCTGTTTACCCAAGTGCCTCTAAATCTCAGCACAACATCAAAGAGGGCTCTTGTTCTACCCTTCTTCTGAGTTAGGGGACCAGCAGGTCTACCTCTGACTTTGCCTGGTCAAATTAAAAGATGAATCACTACTGATAAGCATATAGACCCCTGGTCAGCATTACCTTAAAAACTAACATATACAAGGATGAACTCCGAATTCATTCAGTGGCTAAGCATGACAAGCACCAGGCTCTATTTGAGGCCACACTTATTCATACAGGTTAAAATGATCAAAAACAGAAAAACTTTTTCAGTTGATAACTATTAGAACAACCCAGACAACTATATTCCATTCCAGTTGCATGGAAATCTGTAGCATGAATGCATGCATATGTATGTAATCAATTGATGGGACAGGCTTACCCACTGGATGGAAGAACATTGCCCTGCAGTTGGATTTCGTGCACTCCTGTACCGCATCCAGATATCTCAATTCTCCCCACAGGGCTGCTCAGCACCACACACATTTTCTCACACTGAGGCTTTCCATCTTTAAAAGCAATCTGTTCAAATGAAAATCAAATATTTAAAGTGAATAAATTATCTCCAAATACATCACATCTCAATGATATGCACATTAAAGCACATTTCCTGTATTGCTCCAAATAGGAAAAGGAAATTTGACTTATACCTGTCATATATGGTTGGTGGAAGAGCCCAGAATAACAGGTTAGGTTCCTCCATCAAAGGCAGAGTCAACCAACTAGGGTATCTCCTTCCAGAGTGAGCAAACTCCCTTGAAACCTTAACGTTAGCAGTGGCTAACTTTAGGAAAAAACAAAAAATCTACAACAGTCTAAAACCAATATGAGAAGGTACTAAATAGAAGCTAAATTGTGATTATATTGCTTTAACTAAGTCACCTTGAGCTGGACTGAAGGAGCAGCACAGAAATATCCTAAATAAAAAAGTAAGAAATCCACAGTGGTACATAGATTAAATGACCCTGCTAGGGAACTGCATGAAAAAGACGTTTTCCACAAACACAGAACATCCAGTTCTACTCTTGGGTGAATCTACTAGATAAACTATTTATCTGGACAGAATGGACATTTCCAGTTACACTAACTTCCCTTACTTATATGGCAGAAAAGTAGGCAGATAGATAGGAAAAGGAATGTTTCAGAGTAGAACTCCATGTTGGGAATGAGCCAAAGTATCCAACTAGGGATGTGCATTCCATCTATTCAAGCTGGGAAACCCATGTGCATTCCATCTATTCAAGCTGGGAAAAACCCCGAAAAATACTTTACCTGTATTTTCCGGATTGTTTTTTAGCCATGTCCCGAAAAATACCTTACCTGTATTTTCCGGATTTTTTTTTAGCCATACATAGTAGCTGGTATTATTTGGTGATCTGAAATGGCTGACCACCAGATAACAACAGTTAAAGTGCATTTAAAGGGCCCTCAGTCCCTTTAAATGCCTTCAGAGTGAAGCTTGGAGAAGCCATTTAAAGGGACTGTGATCCCTTTAAATGCCTTCTTCCCCCTCCTCATTGGAAACAATAGAGGATGGGTACAAGAGAAGCAAGCCCAGCCAGGATTGGCTGTGCCATGCGGAGCAATGTGCTCCATGTGGCACAGGAGCTCCTGGGGCTCACTTCTCCAGCAGCTTGGTTTAAACCGAACTGCAGAAGAAGTGAGCCCAGCCACGATTGGCTGTAGGAGAAGCAAAGCCACTCCCAGGATTTCCATGCAACTCCTGGGGCCAGCTTCTCCTGCAGCACTGTCTAAACTGCACTGTAGGAGAAGCCAAGCCAGCCCCAGGATCAGGACTTTTTAAAAATACGGTATTTAAAGGAAGATATTTCTTACACTGTTCTTCAGTGTGTTCAACTCAGAAGGGACCCCTGGTTTGTGTGAAAAAGGAAACCGACTAAGACTCCTCAAGTGTAAAAAAGGAAAGTTGTAATCCCACAAGGAAAGTACTTCAACACAAGAAGAAACTACTAACTTTAAGGAAACTCAGATAGTTATATGAAACTTTATTAAGACACATTGTTGCTGAAAGAAATCAAGGCAAACAACCCTCTCACAGTTGAGAACTGAATCGCTAAGAATATAAGCTCCAATTATACTCTGTAGCCTGCTCAAAATATAATTTGTATAAACAACAAAATTTACCTCAACTTCTTGTCCCCTGCCCTATTCCTAACCCAACTGTGCCTGTTCAATAAAATCAACTATTCTCTTTGAACTTTATTTTGTGTCAAGTGCCATTTCCAAAGGGATTTATAGGAGGGCTCCTGCTTAGCTACAATAAATCTCAAAAGCCAAATAACTTCTCTATCACAAGGTAGGACACAGAAAATTGTAATTCTGTTATTAAAACACTACTAAGAGGCTGCTTGGTCAGAGTGGGGAACAGTGTTTTGGTGGGAAAATCTGAAGGAAAACCCGCATATTCTTAGCAGTACTTCCACTAACAGATCTTGCTGCTGCCTACTTTCCCACACTTGTGAACAACTGATAAAAGCCTCCCTCTCTCCCACTGCCAAACCTGAAACCACTAGCCTCTGCTAGACCCCTCTGAGCTCCTATCATAACCACTACAGCAGCACGCGCGCATACACACATACAAACTTTGGCAACAGATAATTTCAGTATAGTAAACTCAACTACAATGTAAAACAGCATAAAAACCCTAAAATACATAATCACTGGGCTAACTGAGAAAGACAGGTTGCTTGCACTCATCCCAAATTTCCAAGGCTAGATTGCAGAGGTGTTTTGAAACCATGCTACCCTGGCAGTTTATGTAATAGAGAGTGGTGGTGCTGCCCATCAGGATCGTGAGCACATGATGCAGTACTAGGTGATGGAAGGACTGAATGGCTTATCTTACTGCTAGGAGTTCCAGAAAGTTGATATGACAGTGTGCTATGTGAGTTTCCCAGTTGGCACCTACACCCAGACCGTTGAAGTGAGCACTCCACCCCCATAAAGATGAATCCGTCGTTATTGCCAGAGACAGAATGGGAGGGTGGAAGGGTGCTCCCGCCAGAAGATTTAGGTGATCTTCTCACCATTCCAGGGAGGTTAGAATGGGAGGGGGAATGAGAAACCGGTGTGATTGTTGCTGATATTGAGAACTGAACTGTCTCAGGAACCAGAACTACAGTGGTCTCGTGTGGAGTTTGAAAAACACAATCACAGAAGTCATGGAGGCCAACATGCCCAGTAGGCATTGGATTTGGAGAGCAGATGTATTGCCCCGTGATCGTATCCAATAAATCAGGGTAACAATGTCATCTGCCCTCTTGGGTGGGAGAAATTCCCTGCAGATTCAGGAATCACTTCGATGAACTGAACCCTCGTAGAGAGGGTGAGCATAGTTTTTTGTGATTCACTCGGAGTCCCAGAGTGTGTAGCAATGTTAGGGTTATGTCTATGTGTTGTAGAATGGTGAATCTGGAGTCTGCCACCATCAGCCAGTCATCTATGTATGGGAAGATCTTTATCTCCTGTAGACGTAGATAAGCCACAATCTCAATAATTGTTTCCATGAATACACAAAGAGCTGTTGATAGACCAAAAAGGAGAACCTTGTTTTGGTGATGCAGGTCTCCTATGGCAAACAGGAGAAGCTTTCTGTGATGATGGTGTATGGTTATGTGGAAGTAGGCATCCTGCAAGTCCAGAGTCCCCATCCATGCACCTTTCCACATGACAGGGAGGATGTTTTGTAGCGACGTCATCCAAAATTTTTTGTAGGTGATGAAGTGATTTAACCCTCTGAGATCTATGATGGGACAGAGGCCTCCATCCTTCTTGGGGACCATAAAATAATGGGAGTCGAAGCCACGATGGTGGCTGTAGATAGGAACCGGTCCTATGGCCTGTTGGTCCAGTAAGTTTTATGCTTCTTCTAGGAGGACAGCGGAAGGGGGGAGGATAGGAGTGAAGACTAATGTTGTTGGTGTATGAATGAACTCTATCGTGTACGCCCTTGAAATGACAGAAAGTACCAATTTGTCTGAAGGGATCCATCTCCAGCCAGGTAGGTAAAGATGGAAATGTGTGGGTTCTGACGGGTAAGGTAGAGGTCTCAAGTCAAAGGCCTTGTTTTGCACCCTTAGGAGCCTTGGGCCTGGTTTGTATGGCAGTAGGGAACTTTGGTTTAGTTCCATATGAACGAGATGGCATATGTGGTGATCTCTGCTGCCACTGTGACTTGTTGAAGGAACACTAAGACCAGGATTTGTTCCAGGATCTGGGCTTATTCTACCTGGTGGAAGAGGATACCCCGAGATTGCAAGAGATCTTGATGCTTTTGTCTAGATCTTGAGGACAGTGTCCATACTGGAACTAAATAGGCCCTCCTGTTCAAAGGGAAGGTTTTCCACATAAGATTTGGTATCCTGTTGGAGGATAGTGGACTGCAGTTTGGTGCAGAGCCAGTTTGGTGTAGTGGTTAAGTGTGCGGACTCTAATCTGGGAGAACCGGGTTTGATTCCCCACTCCTCCGCTTGCACCTGCTGATGTGACCTTGGGTCAGTCACAAGCTCTGGCACAGCTGTCCTTGACAAAGAGCAGTTTGTGTCAGAGTTCTCTCAGCCCCACCCACCTCACAGGGTATCTGTTGTGGGGAGGGGAAGGGAAAGGAGTTTGTAAGCCGCTCTGAGACTCCAAGTGAAGGGCGGGGTATAAATCCAATCTCTTCTTCTGCAGCCACACATGACGTCTAAGGGCGATTGCTGAAGTAAGCGTCTTGGCTGACACATCTAGTGTGTGCTTCGCTGAGTTGAGCTGATGTTTTGCTAGTAGCATGCCCTCCTTTTGAACACGCCTGGCTTGACAGTTTAAGTCCTCAGGTAGGGCTGCAATAAACTCAGAAAGTTGCTCCCAAAGAGCATATTGGTACCTGCCCATGCAGGCTGCATAATTTGAGGTTTTAATGCCCAGGACACCCACAGAGTAGAATTTGCGCCCAAAAGAATCTAGTTTCTTCTCTTCCTATTCAGGGAATGTGGAATGTGTACATCTGCCCTTGGAAGAGGAGGTGACCATCACTGAATTTGGCTTGGAGTGCATGAATAAGAATTCAGCCCCTATTTCCGGGACCTTGTACATATGGTCAGTTCTGCGGCTTGAGATGGGGGTTGAGGCTGGATGAGACCAAGGAGCTTTCGCAGCCTAGAACAGAACTGAAATCACTGATAAAGCGACAGCTGTTGAAGTATCAATTTGTACGATGTCAAAAACTGTTATCAGTGACCATAGGTGGGGATTGTGTGGACAGGGTCAAGATATTAGCCATGTGTTTGATGAAGTCTCCGTTTGATTTCAGGTCTTCTGAAGGTGAAATGGGGAGATTTTCCAAGACCATTTGTGGAGGAGAATGGTTTTTGGGTTGATCCAAGCCTTCATCCCCTGAGTCTTGGGCGAAAACACTAGAGGAGTCAACTGACCCAGATGGCTCTGAGTAGTGTGTTGGTGTCAGGACCTTCGGTATCGGAGATATAACTACTGACAGAGTAGTCTTGTCCTTGGGTTTTCTAGATTGTTTGTCCATCGGTGTTAACAGTTTCAGTAGTGGTGTCACTGGTATCGGGAGAGGGTTTCAGTACCGAGAGAGGCGAAAAGATGTAGATTTTCTATCCCAGTCCATCGGTGGATGGGCTGGAAGCCAGGACATACTGGTGGAAAGTGGGCAGGCTCCATATAAATAATGCCACTGACGCTGGTCCCATGGGACAGGATGTGGTGGAGGAGGATGAAGCCCTGGGGATTGATCCCAATCATCAAAGGGCTGGTGATGTGGAGAAGGAGGAAAGATGCGATATTCCGATCCCTGTGCTTGGTATGGAGGCTCTCGGCACTGGAAGATCAGGATTGTTGTGTCAGGTCCATTTCATGCTCAGAGTCCTTGAGATGAATGGGTTGTATCGGCGTGAGTTCACCCTGCTGAGCAATTGCTTATGGACGGGGAAGTCAAGCTGTTTGAATGGGGGCACAGAGGAGGGTTCCAGCATGTGATGAAGCACCGGGGCAGCCTTAACCGGAGAACCCTCAGGTTTCTCCTTATCCCTCTTGTGCTTCTTCTGCTTTTCTGGTTTGTGGTCCTCACCCTCTCTGCATCTTTTGGCAGGAGTGAGGGTGTTAGACTTCGATGCCAGGACTGGGCGTTTCAGTACCAGTCTGTTGGCATCAGTGGAAGCCGGTATAAGGAATAGAGCTACTGTCAAAGCCAAAGCCAGAGTTGACATCAAGGTGTGACCAGAGGGTTCTTGTGATGAAACCATTGACGGGAAAATTACCGACTCAAGAAATGCGGTGCAAAATCTACTGGCTGGATTCTTTCTCGTTTGCCTCAAGAATTTCCAGCAACGTGCACAGGATTCAATGCAGTGGGCTTCCTCAAGGCACAAAAGGCAAAGGGAATGTCCATCCAGGGGTGCAATCTTGCTGCCAAACCTCAGGTGCCTTATGAAAAAGCCCCAACATTTAGCCATAGGCCATTAGGTGGTAAGACTGGGGGGAGGTTGGGCCGACAGGGACCAAAGCCCTGTCATAAAAGAGTCACTAACTCTAAATTTATTGTCCAACAGGAGGAAGAGATCCAAAGAAAAGTAAGTAAAAGAAGTGGAAGTTACTGACTGAAGCTAGAAGGATCTGAACAGTGCAGTGGTGAGAAGAAAACTGGCAGGATAGTCATGCCCTGTTCTGTGGTCATGCACAGTGGAGCCCCCTATGCATGACCCGGAGAATGGGTACAACAATCCCTTTAGCTTTCAAGTTTACCAATCGGGTCAGCACAGGCACACTATATCCCAGAGGTGTGATACACAGAGACCACGAAGAAGATTTTAAAAAACTAAAGAAGCTGAAACAAATTTTCTCGTCTGCATTATAATACTGACAAGATACAAAAAAATTATAAACCTGCACTCGCCAGTATGACTCACTCAAAACAAAACTCCCTATAGCCTAAAGAACAGAGAATACTATCACCTACTCTATCAAGTAACAGGGCTAAGAAAAAGCAAGCAAGTATTCACAAAGTGCCAGAGTTTCTTTCCCATAAGCGTTGTCTGAACCACAGGGATGTTTCCCCTTTGGCAGTAACACCAACTTCAGCAAAGCTCTCTGATTTATTATGAGGTGCAAAGATACAAAACCTGAGAAATAAATCCTCACCATTCCAGTCTCTCTTCCAGGAGCAAAAATTCTAGCTTGGAAAGAAGCTAGAGTTTGCATAACTGGATTTCACAGCAATTACACAACAGCCAATATTTTGAACATGGAAATGATTCAGTGCAAGTGTAGCGTACCCTTAAGGGCTTTTCCCTTGGCTTCACACACTGTTGAAATTACAAAAAGCAGTGCAACATGCCCAGGGTGTGGTGGCAACTACATTCAAATACCAGTCCAATGCCTGACATCAACAGTGATACTGATCACATGCTGCCTTCAAGATCAAGCTTAATTTTTACTGAATTTACCTGAAGCTAGGGAAATGGTTGGTTTTAATTGGGCACAGTGAAGAAATTGATTTTCACGGCTATTTGCAGATCAATTGAAAAATGAAATGAATTTTGTTTCATCCTCCCTTTTAACCTGAATAGGTATTTAAATAATAATGATCTGAACTAACTTAAAGGTGAAGGCAAGGATTTCTCTGTGCTAACAGCCAAAGCAGTAAAGCAAGCACTGTGGTCGTCATAAATCACCCTCTAGCACCACATGCTTATTTTAAAACCTTGGCATTAATTCTTGTCTGCATCACAATTCACTTTTAGCCTATTCAGAGCCAGCTCTGCCTATGACTCGAGCCCAGTGATGTTGAATACAGACTAGAAAAACTTCAGAAATCTATGGGACCTGGAATCAAGTTCAAATCTCAGCTCAGTCTTAGTCCCTGGTGTATAAAATAAGAGCAACAGACCATGACCTGATTCACAGGCTGTCTGTGAAAAATGAATGAGAACCACCGTAAGGTACCCATTCACACTATAAGTATTAAAAGGTATTTGAAAATATTCAAGATGAGATGTCTGACAGCATTACCCTCCCTCCCTACATCTCGATTATAGTTCAGTATGCCTTGAGCTTTCTGAACACAGGTTTGCTTCTAGACTTATTCTACCTTCTGGGCATCCCAAAATCTAGTACAGTGAACAACAGTGCCACTGCACAGTGTACATTGTATGCAGCCATATGCCTGCTGCTGTATGCCAAGTTCTTTGCATTGGGTAAATATTGACATTAGGAAGAAGTGAACAGACTCTCAGACATCTTTTAAAGCAGCATACAGGAATAGAGTATTACAACAAAGCACCCAAAATAGGGTTTGAATAAATAAGGCACATGTGTGAGTCCTACAACTCTAACACAGTTCAGTAAAGATATTCTAGTACAGGGGTGTTAAACATGGGGCCTGCATACCGAATCAGGCCCTCAGAGGGCCCTAATCCGGCCCCCAAGGCCCTGGCTGTTTCCTACTTCCTTTTCCAGTTCTCTTGCTGCTGCCACGTCATAGCTTGCTTTACCAGTCTCTCTCAATTGCACAGGAGAGATAAATAGGCAAGCCTCTCCTGTGTGGTTGAGAATGTCTGGTAAAGAACTGGCTAAGGCTCCTCCCCTTCCTTCTCCCAGGGGGATGGAGGGAACAGGGTACTTCTTCACCCAAAGAGTGATTAACACATGGAATTCACTGCCACAGGAAGTGGTGGGTGCTACAAGCATGGACGGCTTCAAAAGGGAATTAGAAAAGCATATGGAGCAGAGGTCCATCAGTGGCTATTAGCCACAAGGTATAGCTAGGGGCTCTGGGGCAAGTGATGCTCTGTCTTCTTGGTGCTTGGGGGGGGGTCAACAGTGGGAGGGCTTCTAATGTCCTGGCCCCACTGCTGGACCTCCTGATGGCACTGGTATTTCTGGCCACTGTGTGACACAGAGTGTTGGACTGGATGGGCCTTTGGCCTGATCCAACATTGGCGTCTCTTATGTTCTTATGTTCTTAACAGCCAGAGCTCACTTCCTAGCCAGGCTGCAAAAGAAGCCTTTCTTTCCATCCACTGGCTGAGGCTCCTCCCTGAAGGGACACAGAGAGGGAATGAGAGACAGCTTGCTTTGCTGGGCTGTCTCAATCACACAGGAGAAATACCAAGCACTTTTAAAACCAACAAAGGTTTGTTCAAGGTATGAGTTTTTGTTTGCATTGCTACAGTGTGTGTATTTTGTTGGGCTCCTTATGCCTGGGCTCTCCTAGATGCAACTGTGTTCCCTCCCCCTTTTCACTATATTTGAGCCCTCATGATCCAGTCTTTCTCAGTAACAAAGTAATGTGAACTATTTTAAAGAAGGAATAACAACAAGCCAGTGAGGTGGATTAGGCTGAAAGTGTGTGTCCAGACCAAGTTCACCCAGCACATTTCCTTTGTAGGAAGTTGTAGTCATTTCTCTGGGGAAGACTATAGTTTTGTAGACAAACAAACAGCCCTCAGTCTGCATTAGGATGCCTTCTCATGTTCTTGACCAGCACATGAAGCAACTTATGTACAAAAGGTTGCAATGCCCAGCCGTTTCATGCTTTGCCCTAGGTCCTAGGCTAGGAACACTGAGTATGACATTTCTGTAATGAATGTCAATAAATCAAAATTAGGTTTGCAGTTTACAGATACACACCTGAACGCCATACTCAAGATTGCTGCAGCCCAGACATTTTGATGCAACAATTGAGAGCAGAGGTGTCAGTTATCAGAGATTGTTAAATAGACAAAATATTGCAAGAGTGCTAGTGTTTTAAGCATGTTCTATTTAAACTTTTTAAAATCTTTAATTGTGTTTGTATCCTTTATACCTGGCATTACATTTTATGACACACATGGTCCGGCCCAACAAGGTCTCATTTATGTCAGATCCAGCCCTCATAACAATTGAGTTCGAAACCCCTGCTCTAGTAAATGACACTTACCCCTATCAATTTGCTTTGGTTCATGAGGAGGGGAAAGTTCCACTTATCTCAAAACAAAACCATATCCCTCCTTGAAAGCCTAACTTCTCTCTTCCCCACCCCCATTAAAAGTAGGGATGTCATTCAAAGTTTCAGCATCACTGCTGCATATTACTGATACATCTTTGCTTTTCACACACAAACAGCCAGTTAAAGTATATAGCTCATGTAGTTAGAAAATATGGCTCTGATAAAGCTGACAGCATTGCAAAAGAAAAGCCAGTAGTGTTTCTAAAAGCAATATTTATAGAAGCAAACATAAAGCATGAGGAAGAAGGAAACATGGCTTCCAGATCACATTCTTTTTGTTACCAAAGGCAGACACTGTGGCTTGCCTGTAACCACAGCTAGGAGGGGAATGAGTGCAGAAGCAAATAAATGAAAGTCAAGCAAAGCCTAGGCTAGGCTAATCCTGCCTTAAGCTGCTTTCCTCAAACATGGTTACAACTGTGATTGTAGACCCACTACTGACTGTAAAGCAAAAGAAAAGCGAGGCAGGGAACCACGAGTCATCAAGCTCACCTCTCAGAACTGTGCTATGATAGTTGGTCCAGAATGTCCAGTTAAGGGTGTCCCTCATTGTCATTTCTTCATCACAGACTTGGATCATCAGTTTACATCAGCTCTGAAACTTAGCATGTGCTGCGTCCAGTGTTCCTTCTAAGCTGAGTTGGTGTGAGGTAGCTCACAGTTTCTTAGCCTCCGCCTCACACATTTTTGTCTTAGCTCAGGAAGGATGGCTCCAGAGCAAACTGATTTATGCAGTAGCCAAATCACTCGCTCACAACTTTAATGTCACTAGCTCACAAAGTAGAATTTTTGCTCACAGCTTAGAGGGAGCATTGGCTGTGTCTCATTGGGTGTTTGCGGGCTCAGATCTTTAATACTTGCAAAGAAGGGGTGGGACCGCCAAGCACGGCTTTCGCCACTGTACTGTCATAGAGATGGGAAAGGCAGAACTCAAAGAATGTACCTTATGAGGGGATAAAGGTTTAAAATGGAGACTCATGTTTAGACCCAGCCATAGCCCTGTTCATAAATTATAGTGAACACATGTGCATCCTGCATGTACATGCATACATCTGATTGTAAGAAAAAGCCAATGTGTGCTTTACAAATAAACCATGGGCCGGAGAAATGCGTGGTTTCAATCACACATCCATCTGTCCATGTGTTGAATGTAACATGACTCAACAAATTTATAAAGAAAAATCAAATGCACCATGTACACACATTGATCATGCATTCATTGTAACTTGAGAACAGAGGTAGGGATTAATGAACTACAGGTAAAGGACCTGTTTTCCTGTTCTAATATAAATTGCTTGCTATGCTTGACTATATATCCCTGCTGGGGCAGTACAGGTAGTGTCTTCCATCTTCGTTGCCTATCAACACTCTCCCTGCAAGCCCCTGTTCATAAATTATAGTGAACACATGTACATCCTGCATGTGTTGTATTACTAGAGCCTATCCAAGCATTTAAAATATTTTGTTGAGAAGTCAGAATAATATCCCAGCAGTTCAGCTCATTTTAAAAGACTTCTTAAAAAATCTTTCAAATGCCACATATTTGTCTAGCTCCACAACTGCAGATTTTACCACCCGTCTAGTGGCTGCCATCGCTAAGGTCATGAGAAGGTGTTGAGGCAACAGCCCTATACTTTTCTGTAACACCTAGATTAACCTCCTCGGTCCTTCCACGTCCAACTGTCATCCCTGAGGCCAGATGGAGGGGAGGCAGCAGCCAAGCACCCTTCTATTGTGCTTGGATTCAGCTGACAGCCCCCTCCTCCTACCTGGAATTACTAATGGGGGGAGGAATGCTGCAACTGGGCATTCCTCCAATGTGCCTAGACTCTGAGCCAGACCCTGTTTCCAGCAAGCGCCACTGAAGCCAAGTAGAGCCTGCCCCGGCGGGGAGGGCAAGGTAATAATCTAATAAATAAACAAACAAACTCAGGTCCTTTCATTTCATTGTATTTATTTAGAACATTTTTACCCCACCTTCCTCCAAGGAGCTCAAGGCAGTGTAAATCCTTCTCCCCTCCTCTATTTTATCCACAAACCAACCCTTCAAAGTAGTTTAGGATAACAGAGACTGGTCCAAGGTGAGCTTCAAGACAAAGTGGGGTTCCGAGCATGAGTGTTCAAGCTCCTAGTCTGACATTGTAACCACTACACTTGATGAACTGGGATCTGATTATTACAAATATTATTAGATCTCATCTGTTTTTAATCAGATCTGTTCACACTGTCAATTATTTGTAAAATACCTCATCTTAAAAGTTTTAGTTGTTGATAAAGTCCCATAAATGTTGGAAATATCAGCAACTGCTAAAACTCAAGAATGGCTTCTCAAAGTAGAAATGGATAAACCTATGAACAAACCTATTAGTTTGAGAAAAACCTTAGGTTCTTCAGTTCCATTTAGGCATAAGTGGCTTCCATTTGTTGGTTACTGTAATCACCATTCAGAGATTACAAAAACTGAAAGGAAAGGTTTCTTGCCATAACCTCATCTGTGTTCTTTATTATTAATAAAACAGAAGCTAAACTGTAGGACTGTTCCTTAAATAGTTTCCATAGAATACTCCATCCCATCCATCAATGAGGTAATGAGCGGGGACAATGTTTGAGGTAGCCCCTGCACACCAGGAGGTGTGTACCCATCCCGATGCGGCTGTGTGGAGGAACACTAGTGGGGGAGGGGGGGGACGACGACAAGCAAAGGCCTTAAAGGCTTGCTGTGTCTGCCCTCATCCTCCTTGTTTCTTCAGCAATCCTATCACAACTTCTTTCTGCCTTGCTGACAATCCAGAGTAGGTATAGCTGCCTGCCTGTTTGGGGTTGAGTATGATTTTTCCCCCCCTACTGGCTGGGGGGGGAGGTCTCACCTACTCTACTCTGTGGAAATGGGACTTGTACAGGCCCTAGTGGACTATGAGCTGGGATTTATTTATGCTTCAGATTGGAGAGAACAGTGCGGGTAAAGTTAGTTAAGCCAGTATGTATAAAGTTTAGGGGAACACCCTGAGGCATGAGTTAGTAGGGTGAAGGGGTAAACCTCAGAGCAGAAACTTGGGCTATTTTAGTGCCTTCATTGGATTGGGAGAGGAACCACTTGAGAGGTGCCATTATCCTTGGCCTAAAGACCTCACCGTTTGGGGGAAAACAACATGGCACATTTCCCTTGAACACCAGCAAATGCTTAGTAAGGAGGACTAAGGCTGTATAAAATTTGACAGCCCAGGGCTCATTCTAAACTGGATGTTATTCGTTGTTGGCCTGATTTCAAGTAAAGCAATATGGGGATGGGGATTTCATACAGCAAATTTCCTTCTGTTAATGGGCCGTCTCTGAAGCACTATGATGATTTCAAACAGTGCTGCTTCCCCTCCCCCCTTTTTGCCACACAATCTTCCTTGGAATTTTTAAAAACGTTCTAAGGTGAGTGCTTAAGCACTAAACCACTATAGCAGCACCATTGAGATGCAATAACTCAATGGAGTCATTGCATCTCAATGGCACTGCTATAGCACTCATCTTTAAAAAAATTAAGTCTGAGGAAGATGCATGGCAAAAAAGGTCAGGGAAAAAGCAGCAATGTAGAAAGTGCTATGAACATTATAAACAGCACACCACAGCAATTCAGAAGCACGGCAAAGGGGATGAAAATGGAAAAAATCAGTTTCCCTCAAAAGCGGCTCAACCACACTTTGCTAACCCAATGCAAGTGGGTTTGTATGAACAGGTAAATAAATTCCGCTAACAGGCAGTTACTAAAACGCATTTGTCTGAAATGACAGAAAAAATCCATTAGCAACTAGTTACTAAAACAAAATACAAAGGCAGTTTGAAAAGGGTCTAAGACTACAACCTAAAATCACAGGAAATCCAAAACACATACAGAAAGGCAAACCTCCTGGGTTTGTCTGGCACCTTGTTTTTACAGAATTCCTGAATTGACACTTTTTAGCTACCATCATACACAAGAGGCACAGTTGTCTTGCTCCTGAACACTGTCAACAGTACACAAGCCCATGCAACATAAAACAAGATAATTTTACAGTTACCAACTAGACACAGTACTGTAGAGTGACAGTTTGTCATGAAGCAGTAAGGACTGTGGCAGTATGGTGCTGAGCACAAATGTCAGTTTTTAAACTGTTATGTCTTGGCAAGCATCAGCTTAAAATGTGTCATGCCATCCCAGAATCTCACTCTCTGTAGTACACTAAAGTTAAGTTAATCCTGCCATCATTTAGCAGATTTGCAACCTGTTGGAACAAGAAACCCGAAACGACTGCATTCTATTATATGTATCAGCTGCAAGAGAACTTAATTATTTTATGTAAGTTCGGAATTAATCCTATGTGGTATTAAAACAATATGGCCAGAAAATTATTTACAGTGCAAACCAAGGACTGATGAGTCAGAACAAGGTCCAATAAAGCACATGGAGATTGTTCCAGTCAAAGTAAAGCCTTACTTTCTAACATTATCCATTAAGCTATGATGAGACTCACCACTGTGCTTTTTAGTCCATCACCTGCAAACTATTTTACTTAGTTTTACACAGAGCTTCTGGATATGCCTTTCATGCTTTTTACCTTTGTGGCCAACGGGCCTCAAACGACTGTTTTTTTAAAAAGTTATAATCATAATGCAAAAACTAAAGGACAACACAAACTTTATATGATGGGGCAGTTCAAGCATAATGCAAAAACCATGGTTTTAATTATTAGCACAATCAATTGACACCGTGAACAGAGACCACTAGATTAATCATGGTCTGCAAAAGCAGGATTTGAAGCTGGCTTGCTACTGTTATGCCAGCATCCCCCTAATAATTTAGGGCCTCAAGCCCCCCCCCCAATAGAAAAGCGGGCAGCTAAAGCCCCCCCCCTTGCTTTCAGACCCAGAAAACAGAAGCCAAAACGCTGAGGGTAGAGAGGTAAAATTGCTGGAATTTTTTTAAGTGATGGGGGGGTCATTTGGAGGGCTGAAATTCTGGGCAAAATTGAAACACACACACAATACTTAGTCCTATCAAACATAAATTACTGTATAAAATTGTAATGTTTAACATATGAAATTCAAAATTAAAGATGGACTGAAGACCCAAGATAAACTACTGCAAATTTTGGTGCCATTTGTGGTGGCTCATGATGGAGAAACAGCTGAGTGGCTGGGAGCTCAGAGCCACTTAAACCCTGCTTTTAGCTCCCCATGGCTAACTACTGCAAATTTTGGTGCCATTTGTGGTGGCTCATGATGGAGAAACAGCTGAGTGGCTGGGAGCTCAGAGCCACTTAAACCCTGCTTTTAGCTCCCCATGGCTTTTCACAGCGAAGGATGAAGCGCCTTTCTGGGTGTACTTCACCCCCAACTTTCTGTTGGCTGCAGTTCATGATGGCCAAGAGAAAGGGAGGAAGGAAGCCTCTTCCAGGGCGACTCCTTCCCCTTCTCCTAGCCATGCGGCCATAAGAAAGGGAGAAGGGAAGGCTCTTTCAAGGCAATTCCCCCCCCCTTCCTGGCTGCACAGCCAAGAGAAAGGGAGAAAGGAAGCCTCTTTCCTGGTGATCCCCCTCCTTACTCCTGGGTTCCCAGCACATCTTTTATTCAGTTATGTTTTTAAAAATGTTTTAAAAATGTTTTAGCTAATCACAATACCAAAACCATTTCCTGTAAACAGTCAGCTTTTGCCCCCAAAAATATTAGAGAAAAGTAATAAGTTTCTTGAATCCTGAAGTTAGCAAATAAGACTCCAAAATCAAAGGACACCCCCCACCACTCAGATATAAAGGGGACTTTTAGGGCCGGAGCCCTCCGGAGCGCAGCTCCGGCAGCCCGTGTGGTGGCAAGCCCCGCCCCCGGGTCCCCCAAGCCCACACAGGAGCTCTGCGGCTCGGGGGAGGCCCAGAGAGCCCTGTCCCCGGGTCACCTGAGCCGCGCAGGAGTGCTGCGGCTCAGGAGAGGCCCGGAGAGCCCCGCCCCAGTACCCTTGAGCCGCGCGGGAGCACTGCGGCTCAGGGGAGGCCCAGAGAGCCACGTCCCCGGGTAGCCCGAGCCGCACGGGAGCGCTGAGGCTCAGGAGAGGCCCAGAAAGCCCCGTCCCCAGGTTTCCCGAGCCACGCGGGAGCACTGCGGCTCGGGGGAGGCCCAGAGAGCCCCATCCCCAGGTCCCCCGA
>NW_015163094.1:2706508-2718561 GCF_001447785.1 Gekko japonicus | reverse complement strand
AATACATTAGAAGCAGGAAACCAGACAGAGCATATAGCAAAAAACATAAAGACCAACAATAAAACTTTCTTCAAATACATTAGAAGCAGGAAACCAGACAGGAAGGCAGTGGGGCCCTTGGGTGACCAAGGGGTAAAAGGAGTGCTGAAGGATGATAGGGAAATGGCTGAGAAGCAGAATGCATTTTTTGCCTCTGTCTTCACTGTGGAAGATGAGAAGTGCTTGCCCACTCCAGAACTGCTGATTTCGGGTGGGGTGTTGAAAGACCTGAGTAAGATTCAGGTGACGAGAGAAGAAGTCCTACGACTGATAGACAATTTAAAAACTAATAAATCACCAGGCCCGGATGGCATACATCCGATACTTCTGAAAGAACTCAAATGTGAACTTGTGGATCTCCTGACAAAAATATGTAATCTTTCATTAAAATCTGGCTCCATTCCTGAGGACTGGAATGTAGCTAATGTCACTCCCATCTTTAAAAGGGTTCCAGAGGAGATCCGGGAAATTACAGGCCAGTCAGTCTGACGTCAATACCGGGTAAGCTGGTGGAAACTGTTATTAAGGAAAGAATTAGTAGGCACATTGATGAACAAAAACTCACTAAACTGCTAGTGTTCTTTGAGGGAGTGAACAAACATGTGGACAAAAGGGACCCTATAGATGTTGTTTACCTTGACTTCCAGAAAGCTTTTGATAAAGTTTCTCATCAAAGGCTCCTAAGTAAGCTCAACAGTTACAGGATAAAAGGACATCCTCTTTTGGATCAAAAACTGGCTAATTAATAGGAAACAGAGAATGAGTATAAATGAGCAATTTTCTCAGTGGAGGGTGGTAAGCAGTGGGGTACCACAGGAATCAGTACTCGGTCCAATGCTTTTTAACTTGTTTATTCATGATTTGGAGTTGGGAGTAAGCAGTGAAGTGGCTAAAGTTGTTCATGGTGGTGAAAACCAGGGAGGATTGTGAGGTATTCCAAAGGGATCTGTTGAAGATGGGCGAGGGGGCGTCAACGGGGCAAATGGGGTTCAATGTGGCCAAGTGCAAAGTGGTGCACATTGGAGCCAAGAACCGAACTATAAATATACGTTGATGGGGTCCGAACTGGTGGAGACTGACCAAGAGAGAGATCTTGGAGTCATAGTAGATAACTCAATGAAAATGTCGAGATAGTGTGCTACTACAATTTTTAAAAGGCCGCTATGCTAGGATTAGGAAGGGAATTGAAAACAAATCAGCCAGCATCATAATGCCCCTGTATAAATTGATGGTGTGACCTCATTTGGAGTACTGTGTACAGTTCTGATCAGCACACCTCAAAAAGGATATATAGCATTGCAAAAGGGGAAGAAAAGGGCAACTATTTATTTATTGTTTCAACTTTTACCCCACCCTCCCTGCCGAAGCAGGGGAGGGCTTCTAATGTCCTGGCCCCACTGGTGGACCTTCTAATGGCACCTGGTATTTTTGGCCACTGTGTGACAGAGTGTTGGACTGGATGGGCCATTGGCCTGATCCAACATTGGTTTCTCTTATGCTCTTATGTGCATTTTTTTCATCAATTAACTCTTTTTCTAATCTGCTGGTTTTTATCACTAATTTAGCTATGGTGGTTCCTAGATGTTCGGCTTTTATCTTTCTTTTAGATGGTCTACTGTGAATGTGTGATACATATGATGTGAATGAAAAACTAATCCTAGACAGATAACTCTGAAGCTGTAGAGCAGGAGGATGGTGATCTTGAAGGTGGATCGTTTCTAGAATCCTTTATATTGATGATGGATTCCCCTAAACAAAAAAGTCAGTGCTGTTAATTTAATATTTATACCATTTCTGTTTATTTAGTATAACTCACTGTATTCACTGCCACTCAGTACTGCCCTAACAAGGAATATCTGCTTGTTTCAACTCTTTATTTCTTCATAACAACTGTATCAAAATGACAGTAATATGCAGTAACAGTAACTACAATTTTGCTCAAACATGACAGTTCCTCAGGGCACTCTTTACAAAATATGATGAAATCAAAATGGTTACTAACCTGAAGATCCTGCCTGTTTAAACATGTTCCTTTTGTCATCTTCATCACAGCACTTTTCATGATGTTGTTTAATTTGGGACACGAGGCCTTGCATTTCTTTGTTGCAGTGTTTGCATTTTGCACACATGCTTGCCTTACCCATAGGTAGAGGAAATTCATTAAAATAATCTCAAACTGGGTCTCTTTTACCGCCTGCTGCCATTATAGGTTTTCTTGTCCAGGGAAAGAATAATATCCAAAGACTTGTGGAGTATTCTGCTCAAAAGGTTTCACTTTCATTTTTACTGCTTTCCCCTACCTCCTCACACTTCTTGTGCAGATCTATTCCACTCACAACAATCCTATTCACATAATTTTTTGAAATTTAGGTGGTGTTGTTGGTACACAGATTTGTAAAAGAACAGTGGGATTAATGGGTCTTTTTCTCAGCTCTGTATGTTTATTTTATAACATTTTTGCTGTGAAGAAGAGGCATGTGATCTCTGCAGACACAAATTCAGTTTTGAGAACTGTAAAACCAAGTATCTGATAATATCTTCTAGACAGAAAACTACCCAACAATCTTACAGAAATCTCTGTAAGATTGTGAATGGATAAATGGAAATCATTTAACAAAAGATTTAAACATTACGTGAATATACAGCCTCATGCTAGATAATTAAAAACTAATCCTTCTTTCATGATGAATAACCTTTGGACTATAATGTATCTTAAACAGAAAACTATCTTTAGATAGATTTTTTTCCTCAAAAAGCATTTTTTTAAAAAAAATCCACTTTAAATTTAAAAAATCTGATTTAAATAAAAATCTGACTTTACATAATATTAAGTTATGTTAAACTTCTAAATCAGCCATATTCAAACACATACTTTTAATTTTTACAATAAAAGATATTTTGTACAAACCCTTATGAATTCACGTAAACTGCCATTTTACTTTTCTTCTGGGTCTATGCAAAAGAATCATTTCAGGAATTTCGATTCAATAACATACAAGCTCCACCTCTACTATTAATTTCCCTTAGAATAATTGCAAGACTATTTTAATAAAGGCTTTTAAATTTTACTTGCTACAGAGAAAAATAATGCTTTAAAGTTGGTTCTGCAGAAGAAAAGGACTCCAGTATTTTGTGCTCAAGTCCAGAAACCCAAACAAATTTATCCAAACATGGTGCTATGTACGTAGCTCATTATAGCTAAATGTGATGTGTAAAATGGGACCATCATTGTTAGCCAACAGAATTAAATCTTCTTTGTCATTAATAATGAATGAGTATCAAAAAGGTTTTCATTGCAGAAGATTTATCGGTGGGAATATTAGGATGATTTATGACTTAATGTTCTATACAGAAGAGCTTCATTTTCCAGGCTTGTTTCTGTGACTTTGAAGAAGCATGTACCTTGATGGCACAGTGCCCCTTGAAGGGCTAAGGTTCTCTAGATTACATAACTAAGCAGAGATAACACAGTAATGCAGACGTTGTATTGAGACTGTAACCCAATGTTCAGATAAGGCTTTAGTACCAGCAGTGCCTTTTTTGTTCTAAAGCAGGCACTTCAGTCCACAAGCCAGTATTGGGGCATGATAGTTCATTCATAAAATCATCACCTTTCCCACTTTCTACAGTGATTCAGTCTAAACGCAGCCAATACCTCCAGTGCTAAATGCACATTCCATATGATTAAATACTATCAGTATTTAATTTTGTATTTATAAGCTTATGTTATAGTAAATACTTCAAAGTTATTGGTCCTTAAAGTGAGGGAGAAAAAGTTCAATTTCAATTTTATGTTTTGGGGTCTTAGGTCTTCTCTCTCCTATGCAGCACAGTTAAGAACACAAAATTGGGAAAATGCACTATGCTTGAAAATCTTTTCAGCTACATCTCCATGCTTATTCAGTCTTTCCCTTTTCCAAGAGCTCATATGTATTTTCTATCATTTGCAGGCCTCAAGGATTTATTATTTAAAGTATTGTACATGGGCATAAACAAGAACAGTCTTAACAGGTAGAGCTTGGTTCAACAGGAGAGAGAGATTTTGATCCAACATTGTTTGACAAAAAATATTTACACATTTGAACTTCAGCAAGAATGGTCATTGGATCCACAATGAGTCACTGTGGAAGAATAAAGTAGCAACAGAAATATGTGCAAACAAAACAGATGTAACAATTGTACCAAATAGGAAGTATTTCCCATCTAGAATGATGAGTCAGGAGGCAATTTTGTCCAAGACTGAAACTCAACATCTTCATTTTTTTTTTCCAGAGTACATTATTATTGCCCTTCCTTATTGTTTAGGAGTTTCAGTCAAGGTAGAATATTGCCTTCAGACAGTTATCAGGCACTGCAAGTAAGTTACACTAGTGCTCTGTCATATACTCTTGGTTCTTATGAAGTCCCTGACATAAAAACTACTGGGTTTAACCAAGTGTTCAGAAGATTGAGGAGCTATATTTTTGAAACTAGCTTCTTTCCTTGTGTCTTATGTGCATAGCTACTTCATTCACTAAGTGAATAAGCAAACATTCACCTTTTAAAAATTCTAAAGAACAAAAGCCTGTGTGCTACCTACAGTTCTTAGTTACTAGAGTTGAATTTCTGGATATAATACATTCCAGATGTATCACTATTGCTCAAAGGAAGCATAATTTTGACAGGAGTGATACTGCAATGCTTCTGACAGGTTGTAACAAAAAAGTTTCCTTCACACTCATCACACGTGTGCTATAGTTAAAAGAAAAACAAAAACCATATACAACAGAGATAGAGCTCTCTCAGCATACTTCCTTATTTGCATATTAGAACGAAGACATGAATGATAATCCTCAGTGGTCTCTGGCATTTCTTTTGACTCCAGATATTAGCTACTTGCCAAAAAATCCAAAACATTTGTTTTCAAAAAGGAAAAATAGAATCAATATATGCCCAGAGAGTTGCTTCTTCATTGTAATTATGACCAAAAAAATACTGATCCTGAATGCATAAAATGTTCTTGATATGATTTTTGTGTTTCCATGCCTTTGTCTACTCTGGTTTGTATTCTGTTGCAAATACAGCTTCCATTCCAGTGAATGCTTGAAATGAATACCAAATTTCAATAGAGAAATGCCTTTATTTCTGTTTTTACAGAAATAGCCAAGTATAATTTTCTATCCATTAATACAGAGGTCTGAATGTCAAGGGTGACCATGTCTTGGTGCAATAACGTAACCAAACTTTACCTGGATTTGGTCTCAGTAACTCCCTGAGAAACACACACCATAAACAAAAGAAGGCTTTATTGAAGAAATTCAAGAAAGAGTATAAAAACTAGGCATATAGTTCAGTGGCAGTAAAATGCAAAAAAATAAAATAAAACTGACTAGCTATATTTACTGGCGTTCTACACAGCACAGATGGTTCTCAAGGCAAAGAGTTCCAGAGCATAATACAATTATATTTTTGGCAGCAAGGAGGGGTAGGGAGGAAAGGGTAAAAGGGAATATTGATTCTTCTTTATACCCACGTACCTATAGAAAACTGCCAGCCATAACCTCCTCACTTCCTCAACCAATCACTGGACAATATACATGGAACTTTCCAGGGTGAGAGTGAATTTCCCCTCCCATACCAGATTCACAGCTGAACCGTGTTAGTTACTTAACAGGCCTAAGTAGATGGCCTTGATGAATAACAACCAGTGTATGGAGTGGGGGTGACTGACCCTTGCAGAGAATCAGAGAACAGTGAACTTAGCTGGAACTGACTGGAAAATTCCTCTATGATGGCTTCTCTCTTGATTAAAAATCTTAAACTTTTTTGAAGTGTAC
The DNA here is from genome assembly GCF_001447785.1 of Gekko japonicus. Taxonomy (NCBI): domain Eukaryota; kingdom Metazoa; phylum Chordata; class Lepidosauria; order Squamata; family Gekkonidae; genus Gekko; species Gekko japonicus. The sequence goes on along the minus strand of NW_015163094.1, from coordinate 2,712,706 downwards.
TTTTCCCCGCAAAACTATTTTTTCTGAAAATAGACTTTTGCAGTTTAATCATTTACGTGATTGGCTAAAATGCGCTTGATTAATCAGTTGAATGATTAAACCACAAAAGTCTATTTTCAGATGAAATTGTTTTGGGGGGGAAAGTACGCTCCAAATTTTAAATGATTCATATACTATAGCAGGTACCACTATAAAAGGTATTCTTTCCTATGCCACACAGAAGTGGGAATTCCTCTTTAAAGACGACTGCTGCCATCTATCTTGCCAAATTAATCACCTTTTAGTTGATAAAAAGTTTTTAAAATCTACTAACCAATGATTTGTTGCAGGATATGCCTTTTGAGTAGTTATTGGATCACCCATGGATTTTCTAGCCTTCAAAGCAATCCTGGGGTCTCCAAACTAAAACACAAACTGAATATTCATTTTTCCTTTTGTGTTAACCTAGGGGTAAACCATGTAGAAAAATATGGAAAATATCCCATACATACAAGATTTTTTTAGGTTCAAAATGAAGATGTGCCACATGTGGCGCTAATGTCTGGCAACTAAGAACAGCTGAAAGCTTTAGGTCCTAATCTAAGAGTCTTGGGATTTACAGAAGCTTTGAACAGAGTTGTTTGTCACTTTAAGAGCCTACACTTATGCTGCAGTTTGCAAAAGTTCTGGAAAGCTGCACAATACAGTATTCACAGCTGAGTCTAGCTTCCTTAAAACATCATTATTGCCATTTAAAAAAAAAACAACTTTCTAGCCTTCTGACTACAGTTGAAAATATGTATGCAATGTCTGAGGATATATACTAAGCCAAGAGCTCCTAAGTAAGGGATTCTGTTATCAGCTACAGAGCTCTTTGACAGTCCACAGGAAAAAAGCACCATAAATTATTAAAATAAAAATGAAAGATTTAGCAAGAGAGATGCAAATTTGCATAACATCTGCAGGTTATAAAATTCAGCTTCTTTTGGGGTTACCTTGTTATAAAGGGGGGTAGGAAGATGGAGTACACAGAATGTGCACAGTTTGGTCATACCTAAGTTGTCCAAAATATTTTTCAGTACTGTCACCACTACAGATGGGCACGAACTGAATTACGAACTGAAGTTCATCAGGAACCACCTCAGTTCATGCCATCCCGCCCTAATGAGCCCCCAAGAACCAACCAGGTAGGTTCGTGTTGGTCGACACACTGGTACCAGCAGCGGAGCTTAGAAAAGGCATTTTTAAAGAGACCACTTGGAAGCAGGGGGGAATGAAATGGATCGCTGAAATGGCTTGCAAAAGCCATTTAAAGAACATTCCCTTTAAATGGCTTTTGCAAAATCTCCCCCCCCCATTCTACTGGCCTCGGGGAGCCGCCACCAGCAGAAAAAAGAAGAAGAAGAAGAAGAAGAAGAAGAAGAAGAAGAAGCTGAGAGAACTCTGACACAAACTGCTCTTTTTCAAGGACAGCTGTGCCAGAGCTTGTGACTGACCCAAGGTCACATCAGCAGGTGCAAGTGGAGGAGTGGGGAATCAAACCCGGTCCTCCCAGATTAGAGTCCACACACTTAACCACTACACCAAACTGGAGGGTGGGAGGATTCACAAACCTCCGAAACTGAACCGGTTCACAAAACGGGGGAGGTTCATCCCATTTCGTGGTTCCTCATGAACCATGAACCTAGACAAACCTCAATTTTTCTGGTTCATGCCCATCCGTAGTCACCACTATAGCTATAATAATCCTAATTATACTAATAGTAAAAGTAAGTTTGTTTTATGTTGCATTTAAGAAATGAAGTACTAGCCTAATATACTAAAATAACCTCATGAGTCCAAGTTCTCTATAAAGGATGAACTGTCTACATTAGTAAGATCTTCCTCAAACATTTAGTTTTTGAAAAGGAATAAAATGATGCTTCAGTACTTAAATTCAAAGACCTTTTGAAAGAAGAAAAAACACTACCATTGTATATGGGAAATCTTTTGATAATTAGAAGTTTTTAAAATGCAGGAATCTAACCTATTAATGAGCAAAATAACTTAAAACGTTTGATTAAAAGAAAAGGAACATATTATGCTAATCAGCTTTCTCTCAGACTTTACCTACTTGTCTCTTCTATAGATCTTTCAGAATCAACTATTAATTATATTCTAATAAAAGCACAAAGTCTAGACTAATTGAGATTGAGAGTCATCTACCTGGAAGGGAAAATTTTTGTGAGGGCAAAGTGAACGATCCCAAAGACGAAGTACATTTTAATTTCACCTTCATTTCTTTCTAATATATTTTAGAAGTCATACAAAAAGTTATACCACTTTTCCACCCACCAACTATATCAATCTTAAGATATTTCTTCTCCAAACAGGAAAACAATGCACCATACCTAGTTAATATTTACAGTTGAACCCAGTCACACTACTAATGTGCCCTATGAACCAGAAATCTGAAATTTAATCATAATGCCACAAATACAAAGTTTTGATTAGCACATATTTTCTCCCAATTAGAAAACTACCAATTTCTAAACTTTATATAACTAGAAAAATGCTTGCTATTGTGCCTTCATGGATATCTAGTCCTCTGCGCAAAATGGACCGATAAATGTCAAGAGATGGAGGAGTAAATACTGTTTTTAATGCTTCTAATTGATATCTAAGTATACTTCATTTTTCTCTATATATGGAAGTAAACTGAGAGACATCACGGATATGGTTGCCAGCCCTTGGCTGGTAACCAGAAGGATCAGAGGATTGAATCCCTAAGAGAATAGCATTGTGCACCGCCATTACTGGCTGAAAAACTGGAAGTGACGTTAGTGCATCATGTGACACTCCCAAACTATGATTTTTTACCATATAGATCAGGAAGATTTCTAGAGCCTCAAGCTGACATTACTTCTGGGTTTTTGGCCAGAAATGATGCCACGGCATTGCACAACATTGTTTCCACACCCATTTTTCCCCTGCCATTCCACTGAGCACTGGCAGAGAACAGGGAGCACTAACTGGTGTTCTCCCATCAGAAGTGGGCTATTGGCAACCTTAATGGGGTGAGAGGGTAAACCTGTACCATGCATCTGAATCACCATATCGGAGAGTAAGGTCCTTTTCTCTCACACACAATCAGGTGTCATCTGGGATACATACAAAGATGTCGCTTTCAGGATTGAAATAAGCAGGTTGCTTACCAGTAACTGGTGATCTTCGAGTGGTCATCTGTGCATTCACACCCATGGGATCTAGTGTGCACGCGCTGGATCGATCGGTGCTGTAGCAAGCTCTCTTAACGGATTTTCGCACCCAGTCCCTCGAGCACGCACAGGAACCCCACCGCGTATGCCCAGAGGGGTGGGCGCGGACATCCCGCCAGTTCCTACAAACCGCCGCAAATCAACCCCTATTAAAAATGTAGAAGCTGACAGCAGCGGGGAAGGAGGGCAGGTGGTGTGAATGCACAGATGACCACTCGAAGATCACCAGTTACTGGTAAGCAACCTGCTTATCTTCGACGTGGTCTCTGTGCTTCACACCCATGGGAGATTAGTGAGCAGTAGCCTACCTGGAGGAGGGTGCTGGCAGGTCTTTTACTGCATAGCCGAAGACAGAATGTGACGTCCCATGTTGGTATTGGTGTTCGTATGGACGTCTAGGGCATGGTGCCTTATGAAGGTATTAAGTGTGGCCCACGTAGCGGCTTTGCAAATGTCCGTCAGTGGCACTCCCTGGAGGAAGGCAGTGGAAGTTGCAACAGCCCTGGTAGAATGAGCCCTGATAGGGCCAGGCAATGGCTGTTTGGCGATCTGGTAACACAGACGGATGAGACCCACAATCCACTTTGACAGGAGCTGGGCCGTGATGCGAGTGCCCAGTCGTGCTGACACGTAAGAGACTAACAGTTGTGAGTCACGTCTAGTTGGGTGTGTTCTACTGAGGTAGAACAGGAGAGCCCGCTTCACATCTAAAGTGTGTAATAATTTGTCATCCGCTGATGTTGGATTTGGAAAGAAGTCAGGGAGGAAGACCTCTGCCTGCAGGTGGAACTCTGACACCACCTTCGGCAGGAAGGAGATGTCCGGGACAAGACAGACTCTGTCTGGCAGAAACGATAGGTAAGGTGTATCGTGTCAGAAAGCCAATATTTCTCCAACTCGCCTTGCCGATGTGATAGCAATTAAAAAGGCCGTTTTCCATGCAAGAAGTTTGAGGTCACATGTAGCAAGCGGCTCAAAGGGCTTCCTCGTGAGCTGGCGTAGAACTAGAGGAAGGTCCCAGGGAGCAACTAGAGTTTTGACAGGAGGATAAAGGTGTAACAAACCCTTTAAAAATCGTTTGGAAATCGGATGAGAAAACAAAGTGCATCCGTCCACTGGAACATGGCAGGCCGAGAGAGCGGCCAAATAAACGATGAATGGGAAAGTCCCAAGTCAGCTAAGGAGAGGAGGAATCGGAAAACTCTTTCGAGACCCACTGAGGTGGCTTGAGGGGCGTCATCACCTAGGGAAGAACAGAACCTTCGCTATTTATAATTGTAAGACCTCTGCGTAGTAGGCTTCCTAGAATTCAAGTGGACGTTCACCACGCGGTAGGAGAAGCCGGTGATGTTATCTGCCATGCCGTCAGTTTCGATTGTGGTATGTCGTGATGTAGGATGGGGGAGTCAGAGAGAAGGAGGAGGTCCTGAGCGGGCAGAAATTGATAGTATATCCCCTGTGATAACTTGAGGACCTTTGAAAACCAAGGTTGTCTTGGCCACCATGAGGTTATTAAGATACAGTCCACTGCGTCTTTGAGTATTTTGCGGACCACTCTCAGAAGCAGAGGTGGTGGTGGGGAACAGGTAAATAAGTCCCGAGGACCAAGGGTAAAGGAGACCGTCTCCCAGAGACTGTGGGTCCTTGCCTCCTCGACTGCAGAACAGAGGACACTTTTTGTTGTGTCTGTTGGCAAAGACATCGACTTGGGGAACTCCCCACTTTTGGAAGAGTGGGAGGATGTATGTTGGGTTCATTTCCCACTCGTGAAGGCTGAATCCTGCTCAACTTAGATGGTCTGCCTGCACGTTCATGTGTCCGGGAATGTGAGTAGCTACGAGGAATATGTTGTTGGCGATGCAAAGGTCCCACAACTGAATGGCAAGGGTGCAGAGTCGTAGGGAAGCAGTGCCTCCCTGTCTGTTGACATAAGAGAGCGCTGTGGTGTTGTCCATAAGGATCGTGACACATTTTCCCTTGATTAAAGGGAGGAAAGTGGTGACAGCGTGTTGTATAGCCAGGAGTTAGGAAGTTTATGTGTCGCTTCCTCATCTGTGTGTTCCACTTGTCTCCAACAGAAAGGCCCATGGAGTGTGCACCCCATCCCGTCAGGGAAGCATCCATTGTAATGGTAACCTCGGGTGACGGAGGGTGGAAGGGCGCTCCCTGAAGGATATTTGAAGGGATAGTCAACCAAAGTAATGAGTCCTGTATGGTGGGAAGAGGGGATAGGACGACATTGTGTGCATTTTTCAACAGGTCGTAGTTGCAGATAAACCAGAGCTGTAAAGGGCGCATTTTGAGTCTTGCAAAGACGAGGACTGACGTCGTTGCAGCCATCAGGCCTAGCAGCCTCTGAATCTGGAAGGCAGTGACAGAGGGTTGGGTACGGACAATGGTGGCTAAAGAAATGATATCTGCTGCCCTGTCGTGGGGCAGGTAAGCCATGCATGTCTTCGAATCCAGTATTGCGTCGATGTACTGTATTCGCTGGACCGGACACAATTGGGACTTTTGCCGATTGACTCGCAGGCCCAGTTTCTCCAATAGTGCCAGAGTCTCTGTGACATTGGAGACCAGGGCGTCCTTGGAAGGTGCTACCAGAAGCCAATCATCTATCTATGGGTAGATGGAGATACCCCGGAGACGGAGGAAAGCTGCAACCACAATCATAGTCTTTGTGAAGACCCTTGGGGCACTGGACAGGCCGAATGGAAGGGCCGTATACTAGTAGTGCTGTTGACCAATCGCAAAGCAGAGGTATTGGCGGTGGAAGGGGTGGATAGTAAGGTGGAAATATGCATCTTGGAGGTCGAGGGTGGCCATCCAGACGTGTTTCCGAAGCAACGGCATGATCTGTTGTAGGGATACCATGCTGAAGCGGTGGTAGGTCACAAAATGGTTCAGTTCCCTTAGCTCTAATATGGGTCGGAAGGATGGGGGGGAAGGGTTGGAGGTGGGG
>NW_015163094.1:2696336-2704203 GCF_001447785.1 Gekko japonicus | reverse complement strand
GTCGCCAGGTTGTAATCACCATAGAGTTTGGTTGAGGGTGTGGGAATAGGAATTCGGCATCTGCCTCTTGTACCCTGTACATATGGTCCAGTCGCCTTGTGGACACAGGAGCAGACAAAGGTTTTAGCCATGGTGTCTTTGCTGCCTGCAGGACTGAAGACATGGGCAATGCCAAGGTGGAAGAGGTATCTAGCTGAACTATATCATAAACTGCATCTGTTGCCTGCGGATGTTGCTGGACGACAGAGAGGCCTAAAGAGTGGGCCATTCTTTTGACTAGATCTGTGTAAGATGTAAGATTGTTGGATGGGGATACGGGTAAGTCCTCAGCGACATCCTGGTTGGGAGATGTATGATCCGGAGAGGTATGAGCCTCAGAAGCCTCTGTATCTGAGTCCTCTTCTATGAAGTCAGAGGAGTCTTGTGGTATTGGGACCGAAGTGTCCTGTTGACAAGTTATGGGTTTAGTTTGGACGACGACCGGGGATGGAGTGACCAGAGGGTTAAGAGGACAACTTGGTTCCAGAGTATGGTGGGAAGGATCAACTACAGGAGGACGTGAAAGAGATGCTGAAGGTCTCGACTTGTGGGGCGATCTCAACCTATGAACAGAGTGGGACGAATAGCGATCCCAATCAGAATAGCCCGCTGGAGTCAACCACGGCATGGATGGTGGATAAGCCCCATACAAGTACCTCAACTGTCATTGATCCCATGACATTGGTGGTGGAGGGGGCAAGAAGACTCTTGGGGAGGGACTTCTGGACCGTGGACGTCTTGGAGACAAAGCAGTAGCCTGTCTGTGGGAGCCATCCCTGTACTCTCGGTTGTCGATATCGACAGATTGAGCGACCAAACGTGGAGGGTGACACTGCATGTCACATGAAGTATATCGGTGCCGACATGGATCGATGTCGAGAGTTTCCGATATTGTCGTTGTCGACGACGGGGAAGGAGACGGAGAAGGCTCTGCATCCATTTGATGACTTAGGAGCTTTACCGTTTCGATGTAGGAGTAAGGACGCTCCATTTGTTGGATGGGGGAATCCAATAGTTGGATGGTCGATATCGGTGGAGGGACTTGGGCCTCCAATATTGATACTGCCGCTGGAGCGAGAGGCACTTTAGGGTCATCTACCAGTGCAGACACCGCTTCCTTCCCCTTCTTCGCCGCCTTCAGGGACTTGGAGGTGCCCTTCTTCGCGGACTTATGATCCTTACTTGCCATAGCCTTCTTTTTGACTGGCGTGGAAGCTGACGATTATGCCTTCGATGTCGGAGCTCTCGATGTAGACGGTCTCTCCTCCATCACTGAGGCAGGAGCAAGGGCCGATTCAAGCAGCACCACTTTAAGGCACGCAGCACGGGGTTTTTTGCGTTTGATTGGAGAAACGCGCACAGTGACAATATGACTCTGGCTGGTGAGACTCTCCGAGGCAAAAAATGCAGAGGGTATGACGGTCAGGAGGAGCAAGTTTGCTGCCACAACCCTTGCACCTGTTGGAAAATCCCCACTTCTTCTCCATAAAAGAAGCGAAGAAGAGGGAACGTTTGAGGGGGAGGTAGCCCGACGCCCTGAGGTAGGCCTGAGGTAAACTCCCCCTCAGCAGAAAATATAGTTGTTTTTGTTTAAAACTGTTTTTGAAGAACAAACAACCAAAAACTAAAGTAAAACAAAATTTGGAAATAATTCCTAAGAGCTGTGAGACAAGAGCTAACAGCAAACCGATCGAAACAATTAAGAAGAGGTCTACTCAACGCGGCGGTAAGAAAGGAACTGGCGGGATGTCCGCGCCCACCCCCTGGTCATGCGCGGTGGGGTTCCTGCGCATGCCCGAGGGACTGGGTGCGAAAATCCATTAAAAGAGCTTGTTACAGTACCGCTCGATCCAGCACGTGCGCACTAGATCCCATGGGTGGGAAGCACAGAGACCACGTCAAAGATTTTCTGGTGTATATGCTATTTACTGATGCACTTCTCTGGATCATGGCTCGTAATATCTACTAGTCTCTCCTGCTCTGCTATCAGTAGCCTTTGTCACAGTTACCTCTATGTTTTCATATGCTGTATCTTTTAACCCCTTTCCACTTCCCTGTCAATCCAAGTTCTTCTTAACCTTCAAATCTCTTTTTTGGACCCAGTACTATAAAGCCCCTCTTGAACTACAAAGATTCTGTCCTTTTTGCCTTGTTGTTATTGTTGTTGTTCGGTCGCACAGTCGAGTCCAACTCTTCATCCAAGTTCTTCTATCAAACCATGTCTCAAGTTTCTAACTATGTCCTGTCCATCTAACCTAGACTTTAAGACTTAAGGTAGTGTCATTTCTGTATTCTGTACATCACCTAACAAGCTGCAAGAAACTAAATATTTACACAGCAGCAGTTCAGTCCATTCATATACAAACAATGCATTGTTATCTACATCTATGATAAAACTTTTAAAAGTGATATTCACATGAGAGATTTTGGCTTGCTCATGACCCAGATGCAGAACTCTATTCTTAAAAGAATCTAGATAGTCTTTCACTATCATAGCATACCAAGAGAACCAACACAGCAGACAATGCCCAACATTGCTGAAATCCCATCATGGATTTTAAGGGATATCAAGAAGAGAAGAAACTAATTAAAGTTGAAATATCCTGAATATAATCTTTATCTGTTGACTCAGCTCAAGAGATTAAATCCCTATGTACTTGGTTATATGAGAGAGAAAGAGAGAGAGATTAGTGATCCCTTCCCAGCTGTTAAGGAGCAACACCTGAATATAGATTTCTTGTGGGAGTCCATAAGAGAAGACAAAACATGTGATTGGAATGATGTCAGTTCCCCAAAGGCACCAACTCATACTTATACAGCAAGAAAGACATCTCCATACCTTTATATATACACAAGAGAAAATATTACAGTGATGCCTTTATTAGTGCCCAAAGCAGAGGAATAATGGACTACAATAATTCATCCCAGCAACTGGCAGAGCTGTTAGTAATGTGGGCAACTGATAAACAATATTCCTAATATTATTACATAAAAATGCATCTTCCATCAATACAGCACTTCTATTCTTATTTTTTGTTGGTTTTAAACCAAGCACTGCCAGATTTCTGGCAGCCAAATTCTAAAATAATCCAACGTGGCTGGCATGCCATTTTGCCAAAATCAATCTGAATCTGAAAGACAGCAGAAATTAACATCCCCAGCACAATAAAATAGTTTGAGCTTGATTTTTAAAAAATGTATAACAGATTAAAACAAGCAGCATTAAATTTTCCTACCCACTAATCAGTCAGCGATCTCTTAAATACCATGTATAGAAACCAGTCTTCTTTTAGCAGAAGTTAGTTTAAAAACATTGGAAATAAATTACCAATCTGACCACTTTACTACATTCCCATCTCAACAACAGCTGATCTGTTGAAGCTTCCTCTGTTTCCCAGTTGGGAAGTAAAGTAAGTAAGTATGGCTCCTTTCCTCCTCCTCTTATTATCACAATTTTATCACAGTTTATTGGAGGCAGGGAGAAGATAACCAGAAATCAACAATACAGTCTTACAGACCACGCTTTATTTTTAAGAAGTCTTAGCCTGTGATGGCTCCTTTTGTCACACATGGGGCATTGAGGGGAGGGGGGACACAATGTGAATTTCATAAAAGGCTGGTGGAAAAAGAAGAGAAAAGCTGCTTAAATGTACATCTTATGGGGATAAGAGCAAAGATGCCAGGTACCTATTAATACGGCAACAAAATGAAAAGAGATGCTATTATAGGGTTTGCCTTCTCAGGTAATGTCTGAGGATTCTGGTGGTGTTACCATTGGAAGTTCCACAGTTTCTGACCTACATAATAAGAAACACTCTTTGCTCCCCACATAGTGCCATTATAGTTGAAAAACTAGCACACTGATTGTCAAATCTGTAATTTCAGTGTCATGGGAAAGTACATGTTCCAAGTCAATGAGATTAAAAGAGAATTAAAAGAATCATTCCTTCAGGATATCTGCAACGGTCACCATCTTGAATCCCCTATGCTCCAAGTCGAAGTAATAATAATTCCTACTCTTAAGAAAAATACTTGCTGGCAAACTACAGTATGACAGCAATATTCATGGTTCAGTGATTACTAAAGACTTGCTACCTTAAGTGAGAACACGCAATTAACTGGAAAACACACAACCATGCTAAACAAAATATATTAAGGTGGAAAAGAACAAGATACCACAGAGAACTTTAGTTCAACTTTAGTCACTTAGCATCATCATTCCATTTTAGCATCAAAGGCCATTGAAACTGATGAGTTTAGAAGGTATCAAAACCCACAAAATTTCTGTTTATGATTGCACTGTAAAAACTAGGTATGTTCTTTAATGGAAGAAGTACATTAGATCTAAAATACAACCTAGCTTCTCTTGCATTTTTCCCAGACAAATTCACAATAAAAAACCCAGACTATGAATAGTCTCGATTTTAAAAAAATAAGATATCTAAAAATAAGGGTTCACGAATATTTCACCAACTTTGTATACACACATATAATAGAGTATTGACACACTATAACCAAATAATTCTACTCCTGAATGTTCACCGGCATGTGTGTAACATGCATACAACTGTATGCAAGATAATAAACCTACATTTTTATATGCACCTAAGCAGTCAAGTATAAATTTGGGGGGGGCGGGGGTGATTACCGGCTTAGGGACCATCGTGAAACTAACTTGGCTTTAAAAAATAACCTGAATAATATTTGTGGGGTTTTTTTCCTGTTTATGTGAAGCCAATAAACTGTTTTTCAAAGTGGCAAAGATCATAATCAAAAGAGGATGTTCTGTTATCAAAATCCACAAAATTTTAAGAACTGTTTCTTATGTTCTCACAGAAGCTCAAGTCAGAACAAACTAAGAGATAATGCAACTAGGCATAACATAATAAAAGATATTACCTTCTCAATGCATTATTGCTGCCAATTATAAGAATCACTTCAACTTAATTTCAAAAGCACAATCACCCTCAACTGTAACAGTCTCTTTTTTAAATTTCAAACTGTATTACATTAAGGCAATAACTCACCTTCCAGCTATAATATTGGTCTCCCTTATTGCAAAAATACATTTCATAAATACTTCATCGACAAGTCAAGCTAATTCAGGTTAATTTTATTGTATTTTGGTGCTCTCTCACATTTGTGTGCAATTACCTCTATCATTTTATTGCCATACCGGAAAGTAATCAGAGCAATTATTTGCAAAAGGAAGGCATATAAATTCTAAGTCACAGTTGCTGGCATTTTTGATAAAATAGCAGCTTTATCTCAGAAAGTGGCAGGGACATCAGATAAATCATGCATCAGTCAAGTGTAGCTGACCCCCAAGTGCATTGCACAATATCAGAAGTGCTTCAAAAGAAACTTTCCTGCATCATCCATCATCCTCCATAATACTAAAATAGCTACACCTGAAAAGTCAGAGCTAGAGAATAATAAAAATTCATCCAAGCAACATGGGTAACACCATTGACAACTCTCCCTTTTAAACCAAGAGATAAGCAGCACTAGACAGTGCTCATAAACAAATAGGACCATTTCAATAGTCAGCTTCAAAATAAGTTAAACAAATAGTTCTAAAATAAGTGGTATTCCAACTAAATCCAGTTCACAATACTCCAAAGATATTACACAGATATAGATATTAGTCATGCATGCACACAGACACATATTTGGCAGCACCAAGTGCTTCTTGAAATATTACTGAAGGAAAGGAAGAAATTCTCCATGTCTCTTATTTGGTGGTCATTTGGCTACCTATTCCCAACATGCACTTTTTAAGAAAAGCTGAGAGCTACTTCATGCTATATTCTTCTACCAAGGAATAACATATGGAGGTATGAACGTTTTCTTCAGTACCAAACAGCTATCATGAAAGCAAATGCTAAGGCAGCCACAGAGGAACTGCTCCTACCCTTTTTGCAAACTCCACACAAGTGCAGTGCAAAATTCCCTCTTAGTATTATCCTACTTTTTACTTCAACAGTAAAAAAACCAAAAAAAACCACCCAGAAAACACAAAAATATGGATTTACATAAACTTTTCACTGAATGAATAGAGCAACTACAATACATCACAGTCCAGGTATTTCAGCAATACTGGAACATGGATAGCCAAAGTGTAGATGTATCCATTTAGAACTGATAATGAATTGTGGTTTTTCTATGTCAACATTACAATTACAATACAGAATGCTCTGTTTTGATTGGGCCGCCCTCTTCTATACTCTATCACTTCATGTTTGTATACCACTATGAGACTAGAGGTGTATCTTGGATGCTCTTGAAAGAACATAACATTTAAATTAAGCATTCATAATAGAGCAGCAAAATATGAAACAGCTTCTATTCTGAGGGAGCAGTAAGGAATGTTCCCTGCACTTGCGGGGGGGGGGGGAGTGAAAATCAAGCCATCTGGGTCAGCACTACTAGTCAGATTTTAACCTCAAATGTAGCAATCTGCTTTCCCCATACCACCATAAATAGCACGAATAGCACAAATAGTTCATTGCTTATATAGAACAAGATAGAGAGGTGATTCAGGTATACCACTATAGGCTCTTCAAGAATGGTCATCCTTCCTACCACTGTCCTTCATGCCTAGATTAGAGGTCAAGTTTTATTTCCAGGCTACACTTAGAGCCATTCTTACATAGCTCAATGAGAGTCACTGGAAGTTAAACAGTGTCCCTCTGTATAATCCTACTCATAACATCTTGCCTTGATTTCAAGTGCTTAATGGGATGCTAGCATGTGATAAAACCTTGGATACTAGCTTACATATAAATAAAAAAATTGAATGCCCTTTAAAATAATTAAATGAGCAGTCTAAATGACTACAAGTGTTGTTCAAGTTAAACACTAAAAATAATTAGGGCTGCCAATCATTAATATAGGTTTCTCCAGTTCGTTCTATTATAACTGTTTCATTACATAAATTAATATTATAAGCCAGGACTATTCACTTTTTGTAGTGTGGGGCTAAAACCCACATTTTCTCAAATTGGTTAGAACCTACACAGTAAGTAACACAACAATCTTGTCCAAATGTCTGGGACACGAGGCTTTCAAGGTGCCAGGTACAGTAACTGAGCAAACCCGAAGACCAAAGAGAGAGCAAGCAGTGCATAAGCACACTACATGTACAATGTTTAAGTATAATTACGTAAATCTGGGAAACGGCCCAATTTAAGTTTAGAAAAAAAAATGATTTCAACATTAATCTCTGAACTCACATTTTTAATTCAAATAAAAGGAAGATATTTTCTTTAAAACTAAGATTCATCTAGTTACAGAAGGGCAGAAAACAGCTCTGTTAACCCTAAAACTACTGCAATATTCAATCAAGTTATGCTCTGTGGAAGATAGATATGTGATGCGGAAAGGTCCACTGCTGCCTGTTACCAACCATGACAGAGCTACTGAGATTTACAATGCAGCATCAATCTTGTCAACTGGATTTTTAACACTGACTGCTGGACACTGGGGAAAGAAACCAACTACGTTATGTGAATTCTTCACCAACATTATTACTTTGAGTGTGGACCTAAATGTGCTATTTTTTTCAACAGCAACTTACTTTTTGATGCAGTCTTGATGCCATCTTAAGTAGACAATGAAGCTCTGTATATGAAAAAGAAAAAAAATGAACCTTGTTAGGGGAAAAATACAGGGAGGTCTACATTTTGTAAGCATCTGAAAGAGATGGCATGGTCACACAATTTATTTTGTTATTATGTAAAATCCCACCAAAAGTGGACTCCGTTTTAGAGTATGCTGTAAATAGTATATGGGAATTTTCTTGCTAGCAAACAGGAATTCTGAAGTT
>NW_015163094.1:2674959-2696306 GCF_001447785.1 Gekko japonicus | reverse complement strand
GAGTCACTATCAACAGATGCCATGAGGAGGACTTCTTTCATCACATGCCCTGTAAAACAGGGATTCGCAGGATAACAGCACGGCTTAAGATACAACCAGAAGTTTGTAAAAATATGACAAAATATACTATAAAATCCCCCCCCACCTTTGAACGTACAAATTTGCATCTTCACTTAGATTGACCAATATAAAGGTATTCTAAGGAATTCATAATAGTAACAAATGGAACATAGTTCAAATACTAAGTTTTTTATATATGTATGTGTGTACACACACACATATAAATATATATATAATACTGTGGCTAATAATACTTAGTATGTGAGTGTAAGAGTTCTTTAAATGGCAAGTGAAGGATACAATCCCATAGCCAAATTTACACAGAAACAAGTTCCACCAGAATAATATGAAATTATTTCATAATAAATGTTAGGATTAAACATAGGGGATACTTAAAAATACTACAACTTTAATGTTTTTGGCACTTTCTGTTTCTCTTACATCTCAACCGTAATCATATTTACATCAAGCATGAATATCAGGTGGTAACTTAACCCCAGGTTGCATGTAACCACTTGCTAACCTGATTATCACTTGCCTTGCCTATAGCAGTGAAAGTGTTAGCACTTGTCTGCTCCCTGGATTTCTGCTGAAGACAGAAAAGGCTTGATTCATCACAGTCAACAAAAATGCATATATAAATGCATAGATTCCAAGTTTCCAGTGTGTGCGGGTGTGTGATAATCACAGGTTTAGCAGCTCTAGATATAAAGGTAGAGGAGAGTCCCTGGACAAATTTGTCTACTTATAAGCATTCCAAAGTTTTGCTTCACCTAGTTTGCTGGTGATCTTTCTTTGCTAAGTCAGACACATGTACAGAGAGTATTCTCAGATCTTAATTAGATGGGTGGGGATGCTGAATTCTTAACAAGAAGTGGACTTCTCCCCAGTGTTTTAGTTAAATGTATGTTAAAAATAAAGAGCTTTGAGCAGCCTGAATAAAAATGATATCCCCTTTTAATCATGCTAACCCAATTTAGTACAGGTAGCATAACCAGACAAGACCTAGATTTAAGAAAGAAAACGGGGACAGGGGAGACACTTCACTTTCTGTTCAATTGTTCAGTTAGGCATATTTTTTCTTGAATTCTGTTCAATTGTTTTGTTGAATTCTGTTCAATTGCTTTGTTGAATTCTGTTCAATTGTTCAGTTAGGCATATTTGAGAAATGGTAGAACTCAAGGTAGAACTCACAATATTTTCCAAGGCTAAAATAAGGTTTTCCGTCAGCAAAATTAACACCAGTAATTTTTCTACTCTACAATACAGTATACTGATATGGTCGAACCTTCCATGGGGCGAAGGCTCATAAACCCATAAGCTACATTTGAAGAATATGGAAGCAAGCACAGAATCTTTTGCATCCTTGCAATCTCTAGCCCTTATGTGCTATTTTAAAAAGAGAGAGAGATGGGGGGGGGGGGTTTCTATCTTTTTTTCAGTTTGGGAAAAAGTCAATAAGCAATTCCAGTATTTTATTTTTATTTTATTTTTTCCATATTATCCTCCGCCCTCCCCACCAAGGCAGGCTCAGGGCAGCTTACACAGGGCAAATACACAAATAACCATCAAATTACCATAAAACATCTAAAAGCAGTTCATTAAAAACAATACAATATTAAAGTGCTAGCAGCGTTCTGTGATATCATAAAGATGGCAGTACCACATGAGTGCAAACCATAATTGTCTAAATGTTCAGGTCACTGATCTTCTCAGATATAATCGGTAGGCACAGGCTGTCAGTAACAAACCAAGGACCAGGCTGTGTAAGTTTCAGTTGTTGTTGCTAATGGTGGCGGCTCCTAGTTGTAGGCCTGGTGGAAGAGCTCCATCTTGCAGGCCCTGCAGAACTGTAAAAGGTCCTGTAGGGCCCTGATCTCTTCCGGGAGCTCATTCCACCAGTATGGAGCCATCACTGAGAAAGCCCTGGCCCTGGTTGCAGCCAGCCTGGTATCCTTGGGACCTGAGAGGGCCAATCGGTTTTGTGATCCTGACCATAGTGCTCTCTGGAGTCTATATAGGGAAAGGCAGTCCCTCAGATATGTCAGACCCTGGCCCTAAAGGGCTTTAAAGGTAAGAACCAGCACCTTGAAGCGAATCCAGTATGCTATTGGCAGCCAGTGCAATGCCTTCAGGACAAGATGGATGTGCTCCCTCATGGGGAGACCCATCAGGAGCCTGGCCACAGCATTTGGCACTAGCTGCAGCTTCCGAATTTGCAATAAGGGCAGCCCCATGTAGAGAGTGTTACAGTAGTATAATCTTGAGGTGACCATCGCATGGATCACCGTTGCCAAGTCATTGCATTCAAGGAAGGGAACCAATTGCCTGATCAACCGAATATAGTAAAAGGCTAACCTGGCAGTGGCTGCTACCTGAGCCTCTATTGTTAACGATGCATCCAAGAGCACTCCCAAACTCCTAACTTCTGGCACTGGAACCAATGGTGCCCCATCGAAGGTTAGGAGTGGGATCCTTATCCCCGGACCACCTCAGCTCAGGCACAGGACTTCCGTCTTTGTCAGATTCAATTTCAGTCAGCTCAGTCTAAGCCAACCAGCCACAGCTTGTAACGTCCGGTCCAGATCTTCTGGTCTGGAGCCAGACTGACCGCCCAACATCAGATAGAACTGGGTGTCATCTGCATACTGGTGACATCCCAGCCCATAACTCCAGGCGATCTGGACAATGGGGCACATATAGATGTTGAATAACATCGGGGAAAGGACCACCCCTTGAGGCACCCACACTCCAGTGGGTACCTTTGGAAGAGCTGTTCTCCTAATGCCACCCTTTATCCCCGACCATGGAGTAAGGAGGCAAGCCATTGCAAGGCAAGCCCCTGAACTCCTATGTCAGCGAGGTGTCAAACACTGCCGACAGGTCCAAAAGCAACAGTACCGCCAAACTGCCTCGATCCAGATGCCTCCGGAGATCGTCCGTGAGGATGACCAGTGCTGTCTCCGTCCCATGGCCTGGGCGAAAACCGGACTGGAAGAGAATTAATATGGAAGCGTCATCCAAAAAGCTCTGTAGCTGAATTGCCACAGCCCTATTATTTTGCCCAAATAGGGCAAATTGGAAACTGGCCGGTAGTTAGCCAATTCGGCTGGACCCAGTGATGGCCTCTTCAAGAGAAGATGCACCACCGCTTCCTTGAGCACCCAAGGAAACAGTCCCTCTGTGAGGGACTGGTTGATAGCTTCCCTTAGGGCACCACGCAACCCATCGTGGCTGGCTTTAATTAGCCACAACGGGCACAGGTCAAGGCAGCATGTGGGAGGACGTACAGCTAGGAGCAATTTGTCAACCTCCTCTAGGCTGAGCGGACTGAAATGATCCATAACCTGACTCAAAGACGTGCATGGAGCCTCAAGTTCACTCACTGTATCAGCTGTGACGGGAAGATCGTGGCAGAGCAACAGGATTTTGTCTGCGAAATAGCTCACAAAAGCCTCATAGCCAATGTCCAATTCTCCTGGATTCGGTCTGCCCTGTTGCAGAACAGTTAAAGACTGAATTGTTCTAAATAATTGGGCTGGGCATGAGCTCACAGACGCAATCGTAGCCACATAGTACTCTCTCTTTGTGGCTTTGACTGCCATCTCATAGGATTTCATAAATGTCCTATAAGATACTCTTATAGCCTCATCGTGAGCACACCACCACTGTCTCTCTAGCCATCTCATCCCTCGTTTCATAAGCTGCAACTCCTTGGTGAACCAGGAAGCAAGCCTAGAGCGGGAGCGCAGAGGGCGCCGGGGAGCAATCTCATCAATAGCTGCAGAGAGTCAGTTGTACCAATCCTCTACAAGCTCATCCAACAAGCCGCTAGGGGGCATCAGATCCCACAGAACTGTCTGAAACCGTACAGGGTCCATTTGGCTCCACGGGCAAGCTTACGCTCGCCGCCTAAACAGGGTCGGAGTGAAACATTTAGACAGGCCCTAAGGGCATGGTGGTCTGACCATGGTACTGCCAAGGCAGTAATTTGGTCCACTGTTACCCCGGCCGCGAAGCATGTGTCCAGTCCAGTGAGTGGGAGTCGTTACATATTGGGTGAAAACTGGACTGGAAGGGATCTAAGATGACAGCGTCATCCAAAAAGCTCTGTAGCTGAATTGCCACAGCCCTCTCTATTTTGCCCAGATAGGGCCGGTAATTCGCCAATTCAGCCAGGTCCAGAGATGGAAGTGCCCTAGGGAACAGTCCCTCAATGAGGAACTTGTTAATGATCTCACTTAGAGCACCTCGAAACCCGTTGCGGCCAGCTTTAATTAGCCATGACGGGCCTGGATCTAGGCGGGCCTGGATCTAGATAGCAGTTTGTTGACTTCTTCTAGGCTGAGTGAACTGAAATGATCCATAATCTGACTTGAAGATGTGCGTGGAGCCTTGAGTTCGACCAGTGTCTCCAATGTGGCAAGGAGGTCACAGCAGAGCAGCAAGACTTTATCTGCAAAGTAGCTTGCAAAGGCCTCACAGCCAATATCCAATTCCCTAGCGTTTGGCCTGCCTTGTGGCAGAGCAGTCGAGGACCAAATTGTTCTAAATAATCAGGCTGGGCGCAAGGTCGCAGACGCAATCGTAGCCACATAAAATTCACACTTTGTGGCTTTGACTGCCATCTCATAGGATCTCATAAACATCCTATAAGAAGTTCTTGCAGCCTCTTTGTGGGTGCACTGCCACCGTCTCTCTAGCCATCACTTAGCCTGATGAACCAGGGGGCGAGCTTAGAGCGAGGGTGCAGAGGACATTGGGGAGCGATCTCGCCGATGGCTGTTGAGAGTCGACTGTGCCAGTCCTCAGCAAGCTCATCTAACGAACCACCAGGGGGCATCGGATCCCGTAGAGCAGTGGTTCTCAACCTGTGGGTCACGACCCCTTTGGGGGTCAAACAACCCTTTCACAGGGGTCGCCACCATCGGAAAACACAAATTTTCGATGGTCTTATGATAGCAACGAAAATAATTTTATGGTTGGGGGTCACCACAACATGAGGGACTGTATAAAAGGGTTGCGGCATTAGGAAGGTTGAGAACCACTGCCGTAGAGCCAGCTGAAGCTGCATAAGATCCACTTGGCTCTGTGGGAGAGCTAAAATATGCTCACCGCCCAAACAGGATTGGGGTGACACATTCAGACGGGCCTTCAGAGCAAGGTGGTCCTACCATGGTACTGCCAAGGTGGTGAACCCACTGTGACCCCCACCATGAAGATCTGATCAAGTGTGTGCCCAGCCCGATGAATGGGGGTCGTTCTATAGTAGGAGAGTCCTAGCGCCGCCATGGACGACGCCAGATCCGTTGCCTTAGTGGAGGTCACATTGTTGGCATGGACACTGAAGTCACTCAAGATTATCAGTCTAGGGTGTTCCAGTGCCCAGCCCAATGCGGCCTCCATCAGGGAAAGCAAGCAACTGGCCAGTGCGTTGGGCAGGCAGTACACCAGCCAGATCACCAAACTCTCCCCAGCCTCCCATGCTAGGTCAATACACTCAATGCCTGGGATTTTCAGTGGCAGGAGTGCTCTGAAGGAGTAAGCCTCCTGATTGAATAGAACCGCTCCTCCCCGCTGCCCCCTAGTCCGCAATTGGTGAAGGACCGAGAACCCAAGAGGGACAAACTTGGAGAGAGCTACAGTCTCCCCATCCTGCACGCATGCCAGGTCTACATTCTGCTCCAGCAGAAAGTCCCGAAGGACCATGGTCTTATTATTTATAGACCTGGCATTACACAACGCCAATGTCAGAGGGGGGTCATTTATCCTAGCCCCTCTTGCTGACAACCTTTGGGATGGGACGCAGGCAGGAAGGGAGCTGAGCTGTCCTATTTCTCCGCTTCCTTCCCTTGACTCCCTGCCTGGTCTCACCGCTGTACTTTCCCCTCCCCAGAAGCACCAGAATCCCCTGCCCAAACATCATCGCACCTAGTGGTCTTCACGTTTGCCTCAGACCAACTAGTGGAGCTGATGATGGTGCAACCAATATATGTAGCATTTTCCAGAAACATCCCTTTACATTTTCATCTGCTACCTGCCACAAATTCCATCCATTACTACATCCCCATGAAAAGAATAAGGTTATTATGATTGCATGATACCATTTTGCTTCATTGCCATACATTTTATCCTCACCACAAATTTTGCATTTTTAAAAACCTTGCTACAGTTAAAATCTGGTCAAAAAAAGTTGTGATAGCATAATCAAAGTCAACAGTAAGATTACAGTTTACACTCTGAACAAGCAGTTTATCATGCACTTTGTCATTTGGTTTCTTCTCGTGATGAAAACCTTGCTTTTTTAAAAAAAAGCTTGTATTCAACAAACAAGGAATGGTAACAAAAATTCTCTTTTCCCCCTCCCCTGCCAACAGAGGCATGCATAGTTCCCTCAGCAAATTTCAAATTTTATATCACCCTTACCTTAGTATAGCACCTAAAGCCATGTTGAAAATCAGTGTTAATAACAGAGGTCGGGTGCTGTATCTTAAGTGATGGGGAACTCAAGAAGGGTGGTTTCCCTGCTGACTAACCCAAAGGAAAAATGAATTCTGTTGGGAGACAGCAGATACTTACAGATATAGAAACAATACTTTAACCAAACTTGACAAGGAACAACAAAAAGAAAGACCCCTACATCTGTTAAAATGAAAGAGTTCTGGCCTACATTTTGTCAGCAGTAGGACTGCCAACCTTGAGATGGGGCCTGGAGTTCTCCCAGAATTACAACTGATCTCCAGACTACAGAGGTCAGTTGTCTCAGTGCAAATGGCACTACTGCTGACCTTCCTCCCTTCTCCAAACCCTGCCTTCCCCGGGCTCCTCCTTCAAATCTCCAGGATATTCCCAGCCTGCAGTTGACAACTCTAGTCAGCAGGTATACTCAGGAGTTTGCAAGTATGACGGACCCCTGCTTCTTCACTGTAAGGCAGATTTCTCCTGTCAAAATTCTTAGTTCCCTTCAGATACTGAGCTGGCCCCCCAGTAGCATGATAATATTTGCAGCTTTACAAATCTTAATGTTCCACCCTGTGACAGAATCTGATTTAGTTTTTGACCAACCCAGGAATTTGTCAGGAGAAAACAGGAGCCCTCTTTTAGATACCTTGAAATGGCACTGGACCCTGTGTACAGTGAACAATAATAAAGATTTTATTTAACAGGCAGGGATGGTACAATTAGATAAGCATATGAAGCAGAAGTCCATCAGTGGCTATTAGCCACAAGGTATAGATCGGAACTCTCAGGCTGGGGCATATGAT
This sequence comes from Gekko japonicus, assembly GCF_001447785.1. Lineage (NCBI taxonomy): Eukaryota > Metazoa > Chordata > Lepidosauria > Squamata > Gekkonidae > Gekko > Gekko japonicus. The sequence continues at coordinate 2,688,981 of NW_015163094.1, read as the reverse complement.
GCTCTGTATTCTTGGTGCTGGGGGGGGGGGGCAACAGTGGGAGGACTTTTAGTGTCCTGGCCCCACTGCTAGACCTTCTGATGGCACCTGGTATTTTTGGCCACTGTGTGACAGAGTGTTGGACTAGATGGGCCATTGGACTGATCCAGCATTGGCTTCTCTTATGTTCTTAGTCAGGAATTGGAAAAACTCAAAAACGTTGTTGATAAAATAGTATATTTTTCAGTTGACAGACAAGATGGTGTTACAAATTCTTGGTTCTTATCAAGGAGAGATGGTTGTCTAAGTATCTGAGTTTCCATTACAATGTTTCTGCATATAGTTTCCTAATAACTGTTCAGTTTTTCTGGAAAGGTCACGTGTATCGAATTCTTTCTCCTTTTCTGAAATCACAATGTGCCTTCTTCTCCCTGTGTAGTCTATAATCATTTCCTTTCACCACAGACCAGGGACTGCTTCAGTGCCAATTCACTGTATAACTGGACAGGACTTATATTTCTTCCCTAACAATATAATCCAATTCCTTTTGGCCTGATTGGGAGTTTCAGCCTGCTACCCAGTCACTCTTTGCCAAAATCTCAAACCCCAGTTCTTGGTGTCTGTATGAAAACATACTTCAGTGTAAGATGACACTAGACTCTGAATTCTTAGATGGAATTCTTCCTCAGGTGATTTGTTACACAGTTAAGACCAGGAGTTGCTCCCTAATGCAAAAGGTGAATCTGTCTGACAGACTTTTAGTCAGACTCTTCAGACACCACTCCTGTAGCTGAACTTTTACTTTACTGAACAGTAACTGCCGCTGAACTCCAAATGCACTCAAAACGAACTAACTCTCCCCTCAGCAACAGCTGATCTTATATTTGCCTCAACTCGTGCTGACCAGTGAGTGTAAAGGAGCAGCCTGTCACTCAAGCTCAACATTCTAGAGTTAACTATTCACCTTCCTTCTCTGATTTTGCTGCATTAGGAAAACAACATTTTAGAAGAAGAAGAGATTGGATTTATACCCTGCCCTTCACTACCCAAAGGTGTCTCAGAGTGGCTTACAAACGCCTTTACCTTCCCCTCCCCACAACAGACACCCTGTGAGGTGGGTGGGGCTGAGAGAGCACTTGACAGAAACTGCTCTTTTTCAAGAACAGCTGTGCCAGAACTACAGCTTGCCCAAGGTCATCCAGCCAGGTGCAAGTGGAGGAGTCGGGAATCAAACCCGGTTCTCCCAGATTAGAGTCCGCGCACTTAACCACTACACCAAACTACATTTTAAATGTAGTCCATCACAGCAAGTGACAAGTATTTAGTCACATTATTACTCTATAGCTCCCAAATATAAACCTTGTTCTCATAGAGTCAGTAAACCTACATATGGGTTGTTATCCCCCATAGGTGCATGCTCACATAATGCAATTCTCAAAACAAAACAAAGAAAAAATCTATCACACAGCTTGGAGATGCTTTCTAGACAGTCCTTCTCTCAAATGTGGTACTTTTCAGTGTGGAAAGCTGAGGGTGTGGTATGTAAACCCTAACTTTCAATCCAAAGTAGTACTTTCCAATCACAAGCATACTACCCTAGTGAAAAAGTCATAGCCCTATCTGTACCAAAAGTCATAATGTGTGTATGCCAGGAGATGAGAAAGATAATGGTTTAATTTTCTTTATTAAATTGCTGATGTTCATACTGCTGTATATTTTAAATCGATATTATTCTGTAAGCAGTTTGGGAGTGCACTGCATCCAAACAGCGGTCACCATTTAGCATAAGAAATAAATACAGACTTGGTAAAGGGGTCAGAACTTTGTCCCAACCACAAAGCAAATGTTCTTGTTGCTCATTATAGCTAGTGAAGACAAGAAAATGTAGTAATGCTTGGAGCAGCAAACACCAGCAGGAACGGTATCTCTTTCCAGATAGTGATTAAGTTCATTCTCCCACACATCTTCAGGCTGTCCTTCTCACTATGTAAGCAACAAAGTACTTCACACACTATTGTCATTGGTTCTCTTCACTTAGAATTTTCTTCTCCAGCCCAGCTGCAATCAAGACAAGCATGTCAGCTCCCTCTGTCACAAGGGGCTGAAACCAACGGAGTGTTTCCAGAGAAAGAAACATTTATCTCTATGAAATGTGACTCTGTCACCTCCCTCCTCCCACTGCAGCCCCAAATACCCCCCCCCCCAAATGCTGTTCCTAGAAAAAAAAATAACTTGGGGGGGGGGGGAATTGGTGGCTACAGTGGGAGAGGGATCAGCAGTCACACTTCTGAAGATGGAAGATCTATCCACCAAACACTCCAGATCAATACTCCCTCTCAGGTGTGGAGTCTCGTGAGCAAAAATTCTACTTTGTGAGCTACTGGTATTAAAGTTGTGAGCAAGCGATTTGGCTACTGCATAAATTAGTTTCCTCTGGAGCCATCCTTCCTGACCTAAGACAAAAATGTGTGAGCTGGAGGCTAAAAATACTGTGAGCTAGTTCACATTAACTCAGTTTAGAGGGAACACTGCTCCAGATCCAAGCTAAAGATCCACACATGCCACCTATTGGGGGGGGGGCTGTCAACCACAGGTACTCAGTATCCCAGACAATGGCCCTTTAATCCAACACCATATAAATTAATAATAAGGCTTAAGTCTATTTTGAAAGTTTTAGGAAAGAGCCTTGGTTTCAAACAATTAACAGCTTTCCCGAGCAAGGAGCAATAATTTTTCTGTTAGCCATTTGGATGGCTAGAATGTCATGGATGCTTTAACAATTCACACAGTCAGATACAGCTCCAAGTGTTATGTTATTATTTGCCAAACCAATTGAGGCAGAGTGCATTCTCTGCTTGGTAGATCAAGGAATGATGTTGGAATCTGTTCCAAAGCAAGCTACAGCTCTGCTTTCACAGCTGGACATTAGAAGTGCCTTAGCTTGCCTCTAACAGAGATCACAGCATGAGCAAAAAAGTAGTAAAATATGGCTGAAACCAGAATCCATGCTCATGCTTTAGAGGAAAATCTTCGAAGGTATTTTTATTAAACCACCACTAAAATACTCTGTGAAAAGTTTTCCCTATTCCTCACAGGCCTTCACAAATCTGTGTGTACACAGAAATTATCTCCTGTAGAGATTCCACTTCCACCTTCTGTTCATACTTTCAACTGATAACTATTGTTTAGTATTTCAGACTTTAAAATACAGTTACAGAGAGGTCTTTTGCCTTCCATGGAAGTTAAAATGAAGCTTTAGAAAAATTAGCTGGGAAAGAATAATTCCTAGCAATTTAAGTGATTTTATTTTTTTAACTACAGAATCTGGTATTTTACAGACTTTTTCTGTGACCTGTGTATATAAAGTACAAGTCACCAACATTTCTGCCCTGCTCTAACCAATGGTACTTAAAACTGGAAACATTTTCAACTTATATAATCTCTTCCAGAAAACCTCTAGTAAATGGACCTCACATATCCACAGTTGTTTAATTCTATTATTTCTCTGCAGACAGGATGAGTATTCCTTTCCCTTATTTACAAGAGTCTATAAATAGTAACCCATGCCTATCAGCAAACTAGGACCATCCTAGACAAGATAGGGGCTTCTGCAAAGGGAGGGGTTTCTCCAGGTATGATTTAAATGTTAATTTGATTTTTTTTTTAAAGAGAGGAAATACCAATCTAATGCTGAGCGTACTCACTGGCTTCCAGGAGCCATGAGATGTTGAGGGCATCTGAGTATAAGCTTGTTTGTTTTTAAGGAAGGAGGGAGAGTTGGACTACATCATCCCCTTGAGCATGGAAGTGTCCTTTGAAGAGGGGTTAGTGCTGGGGGATATATGAGGAGCTCATCTTCCTACCCAACATCCCAACCCCAAAGATCAAGCTAAAAGAGTATGGAACTAGAACTGGAGGGACAGTATTTCTTCTGTTTCCAATAATCACAAGCACACCTCAAAAAGTCTCTGATCTGCAAAGGGAAGACCTCAAAGCTTAAGGTATTCTGGAAAATGGAATAAAAATTGAGCAGGGAGACAACCTTGAGGTGTTTAACCTCTGACTTAATTTTTCCTCTCTTTAACTCTCCATATAACACAAGGAAGAGGGCAATGAAAAGACTCCCTGCACTGTATAGTCTAGGATAGGAGCTAGATGAACGGCTACTTGCACGCTTGGCCTCAGCATCCAGTACCACAAAGTAATTGTGTTGTAACCCTAAACTGATGAAGTTCAGGACCAAGGAAGCAGTGTACTACTTATCTAGTCCCAAACTTAAGTAAAACAGGAGTCCCACAGCTAATTAACATCTCACTATTTGGAAGAGGAATTTCCGAATTGTTTAAACCGCTGCCCCCGCGCGCACACAATTCCTCACAGGTCCCCAGCTTGTTTTTGAAATGTTAACACATTCAATCTATAAAAGTGTTTATCATGTATCCACATCCCAGTCTTGTCTGTTCCCCCCCCCCAAAGCATAGAAGTAGGGTTAAATCTCTAAATAGCAGCAAAATGAAACAGAACATAGTAGTTATACCAGTTTAAACATCTCTGTGTTAGTTGAAAGATTATCTTTCCACAAAGAAGGAAAATGCTGATACACAGAATACTTGATATTGTCTGATTTTAGTATTCAAATAAAAGCTATTATTACATCAATTCAGACTATGAATAAAATTCCATATGAAAACATTTAAAGTACATTAGATTTTTGGTCAAGATGAAAAGACTAAAAACCCAAGCAATCTATTCTAATTGGGTTCCCATGGTAACTGTACAATTGGGTTTTTCAATGTAACATCCCAAAGGCCCAATGCACACTTGTAAAATATACTTCAAACAGCCTGAATTGTTTTTACATTACAGCACTCCCAGGAAGATCAATTACTATACATCCCCACCCTAACTATTAGTGGCAGGAGATGTTAACACTATTGGCCACATTAACATATGTCATGTAAGAACCACCGCATATCGCCATAATTATTAAAAACTAAGCCACATGCTTTAGATTCCTCAAATGCGTTTTAATATATAAAGCCAATACTAGTTGTCATGTTTACCAAATGTAAGAAATCAACCCCAAATATATGCCAAGCAATTTTGCTTTTTATATTGATTTCAAGGATAAACAGAATCAATCATTAATAATTACATTATAAGATGACCCTCAGGGTTAATCATATTCTTAGAGACTCTCACTATGGAATTATCAACAAACACTAAACGGAGATAACTGAAAAGAATTCAAATCTGCATTTTAAATATTAATGGTACAATATAAAACAAAGCATATTCCCTAACCCAAGACTGTTTTATTTGCAGTAATTATAGCTGCAATCATATCATTCCTGTTCAATTCTATACCATCCAGCTGCAATTTCATAGTACAACAGCTTAGGCTCAGCCTATAAACTATATAAGGCAATAATGTATTTGCGCTCGCTCTGCTTAATCCCTCAGGGACGCAATCCAAGAAGTAGTACTCCCATGGAATCCCCAACAGAAATCTTCAGCTAGCTACTATCCAGTTATGTTACAGGCTCCCTGGGCATTCATGCTCACATGGCATACAGAAAGGTCCTCTATTTGTGATCACTGTGGGAGACCAAGGATGTTTTGGAGGTTTTAATATCCTTTATACTGTTAGCCGGCCCATTCCACAGGCTACTCAAAATGAACTGCTATAAACCAACAAGTAATTTTTAGAAGTCTGTGGAATGGATCAAACTACATAAATACCCTTTCCTAAGTTTAATATCAAGCATTTGAAGGAGGAGTAAGTTCATCACACCTCCTCTGTTTAGCTTCACCGTATTACAGTGTCAACTGGACTGGGTTTAGGTATCTGCAAAGGGAATTTCTAACAATCTACGCATAATTCTAGATGCTTACTAACACCTACACCCCTTCAAGCGATAACTTTGTCACTACAAGACAATAAACCCTTTAGAAACCTACTGTATATTTCATTTTCCTCTACTGCTGGATCACTGGATCACAGTTAACAATGACGAGAACTGCCAAGGTTGGTTGTTTCCTTCAAAACGTCACACAAGCTACAGTAACAAAAAACTGTCTTGTTTCACATAGAGATCCAAGGACTCAGCATAGAACAGATCCTTTCATAAGATTCATGTTGATCTTGTTGTGCAAAATGTCAACAGAGCAATCCAAGTCAAATATACACCCAGAAGTGACTTTGGGATTTGTCTTTGCGAAGGTATGCTAACCCATTGGCAGAGCACATTCTGCCAACTTTGGGGGGAGGGATTTGGGGGCTTGCTATTTTATCTTTGGTTTTATAAACTGGGGGTGTTTAAACTATTATTGTGAGCTGCCTTGAACCAAAAGGAAAGGTGGCATATAAATGTTTTAATAAATTGATAAATGCACAAGGACAGAACTAGAGTGCCCCCCACCGGCTAGAAGGGCTGTGGCTGAAATGTCAACTCCATGTCACATTCCTACCTTCCTAGCAATAATTGATTCAATGTATCTCATATACAGATGCTATCCCTTGCTCTTACACAACTAGGGATGAGATAAATTGTATTACAATTACCAAAATATGAGGCAACTGAACTAAATACAACAGAGAGAATTCCATCTGAAGCTGCCATTTTCAGCAGCAGCTCTCATGTTTGGCTTTGCAAGGTCCAATTCTACCGTAAGTATCTCTAATTATTCTCAAGTAACAGTCAAACCTCTGGAACTGAGATAACACTTTTACCTGAAATCTTGGCAGAACCATCATCAGTCAGGGCAGATTATACTGGGCTAGAAAGATGACTGGTCTAAATTCCTTATAATAAGTTTGAACCAATTCTTCCATGGGAAGGGTATCTCAGTTATGAAACCAAGAAGGAGATATGGAACCCCATTTCCTCAGGCCAGCAATTCTAAAACATGAAGTTAGGGTCCTGCGATTCATCTACTTGTCTGAGAAGGTTAGAATATTCACACCATTTTACACACTTTATACTTGCTGAATCCTCTTATTTAAATGTTAATAATCGGCCAGTGGTTCTGCTTATTTGACCATTTGTAAGCAACCCTTTATAAACTTTGCCCTTTATAAACATGACCATCACAAGCTTTATTCAAGGTCTCTCTCCAGGCACATCAGGAAAATTATTCAGGAACACCAAACTATAACACAGCACCCTTAAATAAATGCTGAAACAGTACTTTGTACCTGAATGTGCTAAGTACGGAAGATAATTATTTCATTGCTTGCATTTTACACTGATTGATCTAAATCACAGTAAGACAATTTAAATATCATTATAATGGCAACTGATTAGTCAGCACCATCATTTACAAGGTAGCACCATCATTTACAAGGTAGCATTAGTATCTGTTATTTACTAACAAGAGCTGGCTGAAGAAACAGAGTTTGCACATTGACTGCATAGTTAGCATGATTTAAGGCAGTAACACAACCCTTATTAATTTTCCTATGTGACAACAGAAATAGCTTGCTAATGTGTTCCATTCTGATAAGATTTTTTAAAATTTATATAGTCTGGATTTTAAATGCACTAAATTCCAAAATGTGAACACTGCTATTTTGTTGTCAATCTCTACAAAAAAGCAAGAGAAGTTTAAAAAACATACCTTAAAACTTTCCTTAGTATGAATTTCAGTATCTAAGTAGTTAACACTCTAATTAAACTTCATGCCTTCATGATTATAGGTGAAATACGGATTATATGTAAGCATCCAAAATCATTTTGTAAATACTTCAAAAGACAGAGGTAAACTTTTTTTAAAGCCAAAGAATGTCAGATGCTCAAACAGTGAGGTCCTACAAGATCAAGCATGCAGCCTGGCCCCATGAAACCTGATCTTAAAAACTTAGCCACCAGTTCACTTACAATCCAATTCTATGCAGAGTTACTCTAAGCCTATTGATTTCAGTGGTTTAGACAAGACTCTGCACAGGAGTGTTCTGTAGGCCAGTAACCAGACCCAGTGCATAAACACTTGTGCATTTCATGCAACTAGTAATACATGAGGGAAACCTGGTAAGCATTCTTATAACTGATTAAAACACAGGGAGCACAGAATAGGAATGGCTATTTTTCACAATGGCAGGAAGTAAGAGTAGGCCCCCTCAACTATCTGTATTGGTAATGGAGCCATTTACGATATGATGAGCACAACATTTAGAATTTAATCAAGTTATGAAGGCTACAGAAAACTCAAGATTGCTTGGGAGCACAGTGGTCTGTGCAATGAAGACTCCAGGGGTCTACAACCTGTGGCTCCAGAGCCAATTGTGGTTCTTTTAAAACAGAAAGTAAAATATTTATGCTAAAGTAGATGCTTTAATCTTCAACCCATCCTCTTTAAAAAGCTTGAACATGTTGCATTTGGGGTATATTACCATCCCAAACCAAATCCACCCTTGTATCTAGGGCTGAAAATGACACACGAAGGGGTTTTTATTGTTTGCTTGCTTTGGTTTGTGGTCCTCATGGAAGGCTGAATCTCTACAGAATCATTGTTTTAATCATTGTTTTCTTAATAAAAAATACCTTAAAGGCAAAAAGAACCCAGACAGACTTCTTGGTTTCTTTTTTCTACTCAGGTGCTATTTTGTTTACAAAAAGTAAAGTATAGGGGTATATGACTGCATGCCGGGGACCTTGCTTACTGCTCTACAGGTGAGTACTATGGTACAGGTCACAATGACCTATGATCATTCTAGTAGAGCCACTTTTTTCTGTATTCTGCCAAAAAAGTAAAATTCGGTAGCTGCCCCTAATTCATCCTAATTAATCATACAAGGTTGCTGACTTTGATCTACTCAGACAGCAGTCATGGCAAAAAAGAAACAAATTCTATGTTCAGAATTATTAAAGAAGGGACTGAAAAAACTGGACTTATCACAAGGCATTTTATGAAGATTAATTATCTTCATTAATTATTGTGCATACTATGCAGAATCTGAACACATGCAGATGAACCTGACTTACACTGAATAGACCCTTAGTCTATCAAGGTCACTATTGTCTACTTGGACCGGCAGCAGCTCTCCAGTCTTCCACATCACCTGCTACTTGATCCATCTAAAATGGTAACGCTGGGGGTTGAATCTGGACTTGCTGCATGCAAGGCAGATGCTTTATCACTGAGCCACAGCTCCTCCCGGATTTGGCCGCCTGCGCTTTTAAAAAACATTACAGAATTACAAAAGATACAGAAATTGGTAGCCAAAATGATCAAGAATCTGAAGAACCTTCTTGCAAGGGAAAGCTAAAGCATTTTGGGCTTGAAGTTTACAAAAAACCCTAATATTTTGTTGCATGCCAGTTTCACACTCAAGGGACACAAGAGCAATGCAGATTAGGTACTTTAACTTTTATCTTGGAATGTAAACGGACTAAATTTGCCTAATAAAAGAAAAGTTGTTAAACATTGGTTAGAAAAACAAAAATGCAACATAATTTGTTTGCAGGAAACTCATATCAAAAAGCAAGATGTTAAATTTCTTATTATAAACAAAAAATTAGGAGAAGAATTAGCAAGGTTGTAATCTAGTTTAAACCTGCAAAACCGAGACATACTAGTCAACAAAACCTACACTAAACTAATATGGAGGGTGTTTCTTCTCTCCCTCCTTTCTTCACTGTGCCTTCTCAGATTTTCTTATATTTCAGTACACATCCATATTGTATTTATCTCAAGTCATTTTACAAAGCTACAGGATCATTTTGGTACCATGGTTTTTCCAGCTACCTTCATTAATATGGTATCAGAACACATTTAAGTTTAGAAGTTTCAACTAGTGAATAACTGAGAAAGATGACTAGTTCCCTCCTTGTTTTATAGATTTCACCCTTCAAGAGTAATACTGGTTCTCTTACATTTCTACTATATTCTTCTTCTTTTTTGCCAATCCAGATATCTTAAGAACACTCAGTGAACTAGAGAACTGCACAATCTGTCAATAAAGTAAGCTTATTTTGAACTACTGTCCATATGACTCAATTTGTCAGTAAGAACTGCCACCAGCGCTGTGCTTGCAGAAAAATGTCCATAAATGCATTATTGCGACTGGCAGATCGATGTCTATAATAAAAACAAATAGATTTAACAAGTGCTTGCTTTTACGAGTTATACTATTGGTAGAACGTGCATTCAGTTTCACCCTACGACTTCTGGGAATGGGCAATACAGACTGCATTGGATAGTTTGCTGACTGCACAAGTGTTACAAACAGGAAATTATTCTAACATGGGAAATCTTTAAAAGTACATGATGCATTCATAAACATACTTTAGAATTTATACCTTTCACACATCTAGGATTTAGCGCATTCAAAAGGTTTCTCCAAAACATGCAAATATATCACTGATAATGGGCAGCAATTTCTTTCCGGAAAGAGACTGAAACTCACTATAAAACAGCTGTATCATGGCCAGAATGGCTCACTACTCTTGAGAATGGTGCAGGAAAACTGGCATTTTTGCTCCCATGAGCCTCTGATTCAGCTCTGATCTAATTGAGAGAAACTGCCACTGTATAACCTGACTTTTCAACATTCAACATGTGCGTTAGGGTGTCATCTCTCATGTAAGTAGTCCATAGGGTAATATAAGAAGTAGTTCGTTATGTATTGTTCAGATGGTGCAACATTCTTAACAGCACGATTATGAGTACAACAGATATTAGCAAAAACTATGTCTCCAGAACTGTATCATCACAGTAAACTGGCTGGTTCCTGTGCAGATGACAAAAGCACCGTAAGAGGTCCAGGGGGGAGGACGTCCCAAGTATTCAGAAAAATATGACATTGTAAATAAATTGCCAAAAAAAAGCCCCTAAAAACTGTCTGAGGTTGACTGAAAATAGTCCAGCAACACCAAATGACATCAGCAGCTGAATGTCAGTTAAACAAAAGAGAAGGGGGCAAGGAAGAAGTTTCCCCAAAGCTGAAAAATTATAAAGGAAAAGATTGGAGGGGAACTCCAAATTCCTTCCTCCTTTGCTGAGATCCAGCTTTTAATTCATTAGACTGAGAATGTTCACACTTGCATTCTTTGCAAATGATTATATATAAAAATATATCTCCTGAATTTCCATCAAGGTAGCTGAACATAACCTCAGCGTGCATCAATAACTTTCTTAACATCTTATCCAAAGCTTCTCAATGGCAAGCTTCCTAATGCTTTTCCAGGTCAGGCCCTGGTGTTTTGTGTTTAAGCAAGCCCTGATAGCCTTCCCAGTGGGCATGAGCTTCTCCTTCAGGCTACTATTGCTTTACTGATGCCATTAACTGATTCTCTACATACGTTAAGCATTAAACAGTGGTGACAAGTTAATTACAGAGTTATCAGGAGATAAAGTAGCCACAGTAACACAAGTTACAGTATAACTACTATAGCTTCCTATAGAGCATCTGTGCAGTTGCTGCTTAAGTGGTGTAATTAACTTGTCATGGATCAGGCTGCAGATAAAAGTTGCTGATGCTAGCTTGCAAGCGCACCTACTCGGATTCATAAGCTACACTAAAATCTTTAAATATATATTTATTTTAGAAGGTAGAATCAGCATGAAGACTGGATCAGTTTTCAAAGCTTTTTGCTAACTGGAAGAGGCAGTAAGTCAACATGGGATACAGGAGCTGTAAAAATCCCAGTCATTTCTTTGCATGGGCACTTGAAATAACAATAGTGCCATTCAAGAATTTTAAATGCTTTCCCACTCTGTACAAAGGAGAAGCAGGATTCTAAGAGTCTGGCACCAATCCTGAAATATTTCAAACATTTTTTTAGACTTGTGTCCGTATTTACAAGAAACTATCTTAGTTTCAATACAGTTACATCCAGATAATTATAAAATGAACATTAGTAAACCTTCTAGTATAGTAAGACTTTAAAACCTGTTTGGAAATTAGCAATAGCTTTAAATGGCAACTCTAAGAACATTTAAAAAACATTCTACTGAGTTCAATGAGACTCACTATTTAGCAAACGTATAAAGAATTCATACAATCATGTTTCTGGCAAGAAAAATGAAGGTACTCTTTAGTGCCAGAGAATTAATTTACTTATTCGTAACAGCAGCAGTACTGGATCTTACAGCTGAAGTATGATGTTCCAGAACATACAAAGTGTATCTTCAGGCAGAAAGGGTGGCAGGTGGAGGAAAAGGGATAAGAAAGGCTCTTTACCATAATCTACACTATACAGATATTGCCAGCCATAACCTCTTGAACTTCCCAACCAATCACAAGGCTGTCTCCATGGAACTTTCTGGAGTAAGAGTTAGCTCCCCCCACATACTGGATTCATAGCTGAACTGTGTGAGTTAATCAACAGGCTCTCGAAATGACCTTGATGAGTAACTGTCAGTCTGAAGTTGACTGACACCCTCAAAGCAGTCAGAGTGCCTGAAGATGAGCATTTAGCTGGGATTTTCCCCTACAACAACTTCTCTCTTGATAGCATGAGAACTCGTACAAACCTCCCCTGCTCTGGTGGGGAGGACGGGGAATAAATTAATTAAATAAATAAATAAATAAATATCATACGAGACCATGGGCCTTTATCAGATCCCTGGGGATCCCAAATATGGTCCACAGAATCCTATTACACTCCACTAAATCTTTCACAGCCAAGAACTAACAAAACGGCTAGAATAGGCTAGAATATTTAAAGTAGTCCCAATATTTGACAAAGCCTCAAGTAGTTGAACCACGTTCATAGCAAAGCAGTGTTCACTGCAATATGTGATAAGCTTTCTGAGGATAATTGTGGAGAAAACTGACACTGATCACAATGCGGTAGGACTGAAAAATTATTTGATTTGATTTATTAAATTTCTACCCCGCCCTCCCTGCCACGGCTTGCTCATGGCAGTTTACATAAAATAGCATAAAAATTACAATAGTATAGATTAAAATTAACAACATCAATTAATACACGTAGACAATGCTAAAACCATAAAACATAACAAAGTGCTAATATTGATGTCACAGCGATGTTGTTACTTAGTTCTCTCATCTTGCAGTCAGCTCCTTGGTCTTCTTAGATCATCTTAGGCGGTAAGCTCAGGCTGTAGTTAGAAGTCCCAGGGAAACAGGGCTCTCCATCCATGGGCTGTCAGTTGTTAGTAGTGGCGGCGGCTCCAAAGGCCTGGTGGAAGAGCTCCATTTTACAGGCCCTGCAGAAAATTATAGGTTATATCCTGCCTGGGCACCTGCAGTCTGAGAAGTTTTGCTCAACATAATCTCTCAATTCTATCTCGATTAAAACCACACCGGTTACAACCTACTACCTTGTCTCATCTAAGGTGGTACATTCTGTCAACACAAGACAACTTAAGCTATGGTGACACACTAGCCTTAGTAGCATTCTTGGATACAACTTCATATCTTCTTAATTTGAGAGCCTGTGTTTAATGTTAACCGCACTGCATGTGTTCCAAAATGGCCACACTGACATGTGAAACCCATTTTGTTTTGGCCCTCCAAGGCATCTAGGCACTCAGTAGTCGTCCAAAGTCCCTGTCCAGTGATGCCAGTCTCCCAAGCCTGTCCAATTCTCAGCAGAGTTTTCTCACTTCTCTGTAGTATTTCTGCTGCCAACAGCTGGTCAATAAACCACTAAGAAGGCAGCACTCCTAGCACTTATTTATTTATTTATTTATTATTAAATTTATACCCCGCCCTTCCCCGTGGGGCTCAGGGCGGCTTACAAGGCAAGAAAGAACTTGCTAATAAAACATCAATACTATAGTACAATTAAAACATCATATACAATTTAAAAACCCATTTAAAACATTAAAGTGCTCAAACAAATTCATACCGGAATCTCAGAATCTCAGAGTCTCAGAAAGGGCAACCACCGCCCTAGCACAGCCCAAACATTCCCCGTAGGCATTGATAATATTTTAGCTGTTACCAGATGTTTCTACCTGGCCTCCTGAGCCCTAACCCCCCCCCAAAGATGGTATATAGCCGGGGGGAGTGGCGGCCCCTAATCGAAAGCCTGGTGGAAGAGCTCCGTCTTGCAGGCCCTGCGGAACTGC
>NW_015163094.1:2653034-2674592 GCF_001447785.1 Gekko japonicus | reverse complement strand
TTAAGGCAGAGTCCAGGTGGACTCCCAAACTCCGAACCCCCGACGCAGGCACCAAAGGCACCCCATCGAAGGTCGGGAGAGGGAACCCCACTCCTGTCCCGGTCCGACTCAAGCCCAGGACCTCCGTCTTCGCCGGGTTTAGTTTCAATCGACTCAGTCGGAGCCAACCAGCCACAGCCTCAAGTGCCCGGTACAGGTCATCGGGACCCGAGCCCGATCGGCCGCCCAACATCAGATAGAGCTGGGTGTCATCCACGTATTGGTGACACCCCAGCCCATAACTCCGGATAATCTGGGCAAGGGGGCGCATATAGATGTTAAATAGCATCGGGGACAGCACTGCCTCCTGTGGCACCCCACACTCAATGGGGTACCTACGGGAGCGCTGGTCCCCGAAAGCCACCCTTTGTCCCCGACCTTGAAGGAAAGAGGCAAACCATTGAAGGGCAAGCCCCCGAATCCCTGCGTCGGCAAGGCGATGGGTCAGCAACTGGTGGTCAACAGTGTCAAACGTTGCCGACAGATCTAACAACACCAGTGCGGCCACACCGCCCTGATCCAGGTGTCTCCGGAGATCATCAGTCAGGGTGACCAAAGCCGTCTCGGTCCCGTGACCTGGGCGGAAGCCGGACTGGAAGGGATCTAAGACTGAAGCATCCTCCAGAAAGCGCTGTAACTGTGACGCCACCGCCCTCTCTATCAATTTGCCCAAATAGGGCAAATTAGACACCGGCCGATAGTTGGCCAATTCAGCCGATTCAGTTGGCCAATTCACTCCCTCTGCAATGCCATTTAAAGGATCTGCCTTGCGCCTGCTTCTCCCGCTACCCAACAACTGGTTACCACAGGAATGGCTTACTGCATTCTCACACTCTCAGGGAAACAGCAATCTAGCACCAGTGCTTCCCTTCCCCTCATGTCTGTTTTAGATCGCATACTCAAATGGTGGAGGTCTGGGTGATACAGAGAACAACTACCAGGATTTAAAACATACATGATTTATTAAACAGACATTCTGCATAGCAATGGTTTAAGCAGTACAGCATGCTAAAAGTTTTCTGCTACTTGGGAGTTTTTGTCTGGGCTGTTGGCCCTTTGTTAGCTACACATGGCTATGACAGGCATCCATCAGCCAATGGATTTCACAAAATGGAGCCCATAATATGGACCTCATTCCCCTCGTGTAGAGGGAATTTATTACCTCTCTCTACTTACACCACTGTGGGTCAGTCCCTGTCTATCTAGCTTTTGGTATCCCCTAAGTCTCTGTCCCCTCCAAGGTTTCACAATCTTGCCAGGATTTGATATGGCCCTTTAACTGTTCTCTGCTAGCCATAAGTATTTGCATAGCCAGGCCTTAAGTACTGGGTGCCTGTGAAAGCCAACAATGGAATGGGGGTGCTTGAGAGCAATGAACTTCTCGCCTGTTTGTTGTCCTTGTGCTGACTGAGAAACCTCCTAAAACGAATGTGAGGGTTTTGTAGCCTCAAAATGGAATGCATTTCTTTACCAAATAATTAAGGCTAAAATCTTAAACATATTTACAAGAAAGCAAATCTCACGTGATTTCAACTTAGGACTACAAGGTTTATTTTTATTAAGATTTCAAACCAGCCACATCTTGAAAACTCATGGAGGCTATAAAAATAATACAGTAAGATACACACTAAATATAAAATGCTGTATTAAAATACCCACACAATATTACTGCCACATCAAAAACCAATCCAATCAAGGTGTTTTTGATTCATGCCAGAAGGTCGGAGTGAAATTGAAACAGTCCCTTTGGTGCTCTAACTCTGATGAAAATCTAGGCAAAGAGCACTCTACTGCTGTGTACTAGTCACCATGCAGACCTCTTTATTGGCTCTCATGAAACAAACTTCAGGTACAGGTGAGATAAGAACACTTCAGGTTAAGATGGAACACCGGTATAGATATAATGCTGCCCAGTCATGAAAACATGGAGCATCCTCCAACCATCCTTCCTTCAACACTGGGAACAATTACAGTAATAGCTACTACAGTTAGCCCAGACACTTGGCATCCTCTATCTTTTTACGATCAATGCAGGCAAGTGAGATTTAGGGTGGGTTTATTTTATGGTGGGTTAATTTGTATTTGGTTCTGATGGTTGTGCCTTTAATTCAGAGTGTTAGCAGTCCGCATGCAAACTGAATTTCCATCTTATTTTTTATTTATTGATTGAATTTATATCCCACCCTCCCTGCCAAAGCAGGCTCAGGGCAGCTTACATAAAATGTATTAAACAGATAAACAAGCGAATCAAAATATAAATATAAAACATTACATAAAGTGCTAATGTATGGCGAATGGCGATGATGAGGCGTTGGTAGTATCAGCATAATAGGAGTACAGTCAGCTGATATCTCAGTCCAGGTCATATCAGTGGAGCTCAGGCTGTCAATGATGGTATTCGGGCCAAGGCCTTAGTTTGTTAAGTGCAGCACTGTTGCCAGGTCCAGATCTTCCGGACTATAGTCAGACTGGCTGCCCAACAACAGATAGAGCTTGGTGTCGTCCATATATTGGTGACATTCCAGCCCATGCCTCCGGGCAGCATATAGCTGTTAAATAACATCGGGGAAAGCACCGCCCCTTGGGGAACTCCACAGACTAGCCGGTGCCTTCGGGACAGCTATTCCCCTAAGGCCACCCTTTGTCCCTGATCCTGAAGGAACGAGGAAAGCCACTGCAAGGCAGTCCCCTGAATCCCAGTGTCAGCAAGGCGGTGGATCAGTAGTTGATGATCGACCATGTTGAACACCGCTGACAGGTCCAACAACCGCAACACTGGTTGATAATTTCCCTTTGGTTACCTCGTAGCCCATCACAGCCGGCTTTAATTAGCCACGATGGGCATGGATCAAGGCTGCAAGTGGTTGGGCATACAGTTGTTGACTTCCTCTAGGCTGAGTGGACTGAAATAATCCAAAACCTGACAAGAAGACGTGCATGGAGCTTGAGTTTCCTTAGTGTCTCAACTGTGGCGGGAAGGTCATGGCGAAGCGACAAGACTTTATCTGTGAAATAGCTTGCAAAAGCCATACAGTCGATATCCAATTCCTTAATATTTAGTCTGCCTTGTGGCAGAGTAGTGACAGACCGAATCATTCTAAATAATTGGGCTGGGTGAGAGCTCACAGATGCAATCGTGGCCGCATAATACTCTTTCTTAGTGGCTTTGACTGCCATCTCATAGGATCTCATAAACATACTGGTATCCCTTGCCCCACTCATCACTGATATTAGTGGTCTTCGCTAGGCCTCAGACTAACTAATGGGCTGACTGACAGATGGAATGCTTAGAGTTCTTTGCAACACTGCAGTAAATTCTGGGCTACATTCTTAGTTTCCACCACAGAAAGTTCTACCATCACAGAGGCAGTTCTACACACACTCATTTTGTTGAGGAACTGATTTATTTATTTCATTTATACCCCAGTTTTCTCCCCAGTGGGGACCTAAAGGAGCTTACATTGTTCTCCTCCCCTACATTTTATCCTCACAAAAACTTTGTGATGTAGATTACGCTGAGAGCATGTGACTGGCCCATGTCAAAGTAGATTTGACCGTGGGACTCCCAGATCCTACTCTGACACTGTAATCACTACACAGCAATGGAATGAAGGAGACCCTATCTGACATGTCAAAAATGTTATGTAACACTGAAATATATGAAATATTTTGCTAGGTTAGATGGGGGGGGGGATTCATTGCCAGAAAATAAGAACATCAGGTAAATTTGAAATCCGAGAACTTTAAATCTAGTAATTACTATGTCATGAGTCTTTTAGACCTGTGACTTATTTAACCAACGCAATCACTGAGACTGGAGCCACTCTGATCCAAATTGGGCAAGGGGAAGGGGAATGCAAACCCCTTTCCTTCCTGTGCCCTCCACCCCCTCAATAAAGCAGTCTCTGCATTTGGAAAAATAATTACAATATATGTTGTCCCAAACTATTATTCACAACTTAGGACAAAACTAGACAGTGTTGATTATCATTATTATTCATACGTCTATCAATTCATGTGTAAAGCAGAGATATTATATCTAAAAGAGGGATGCATGTAATGTGAGCCAAAGGGAGCAGCCTAGTACCATTCAACACTCCATTTCCCCCCCCAACACACTCACTTTTCTTCCAGCCTGGCTCCAACACCATAAGCTCTGTGGCCTACAAAAACTGCCCAAAGCAACAGAGAACAATGAGGCTCATGCGCTATCGGCAAAGCCGGTTGAGCGCACTGGCCGTTTTGTATCTGTGAGGAAAGGGAGACTGACATCTACGCTGAGACGCAGCGTGTCTCGGCGCTGAGTGGGCGGGGCTGGCCTTTATAGGCTCGGCCCCATTCCCCCTCTTGTCAGTTGTGCCTCGTTCTCATAAGCGCTGTTCCGAGCACACTAGGGAGTAGACCTAATTAGGCCTAAAAAGCAGTGGCGCGGCGGCAGACGAATCGGCGGAGGCTCGGACGAGGTGTCGGCAGCATTAGGCTTGAGGCGGCGATCTCAGCGAGCGAGGCGGTGGCCGTGGGAATCGTGTGGCAGTGGCTGCAGGCGACAAGTGGCGGTTGCAGAAGACGCAGCTGAGGGCAAACGGGCGGAGAAGGCATCAAGGCCGAAGCAGCTGCTGCTGGGCAGTCTGCGGTGGCTAGCACCAAGCACCCTACTGGGCACGGTTCCAGGGTGCTCGGCTGCCTTTTGATTTCATAGTAACCTGATCCTCCCCCCCCCAGTCTTAGATAGCCACCTGTGGAGGCGGGGGCGGCCTGCCGTAGTTCTCCGGGTCCAAACCCCCTTTTTTGGCTTTTAAAGTCCTTAGGGGGCTTAAGTAGGTGAATTGCAGGCATAGGGGCTGGATTACCTGGCTAGGTGGAGCTGGCCTTGTTAGGGTGGCAGTCTGGTGCAGGGCAGGCCTCAAGCAGTTATAGCCCTGTGGCCTAGGCCCACAGTTGGAGCTTCTGGGTCACCCCCGGTGGCCGTTGCCGTGCACGTAGTGCAACCTTCCTTTTAAAAAAAGGGGGGAAGCCTTGGAATTTTCCTTTAAGTTGAGCTCGCTGGTGCAACCTAGTGGCAGACCCTTGTAACACCTCCCTTCTGACACACAGGGCTTTTTAATTTGCTAGCATAGGCAATTGCTAGCGTAGGCATTGGGACGACTTGGCTACTGCATTAAAGGCATGGTGCCAGGTAAGGGCAAAGGCCAGGCCAAGGGCAAACAACCGGTTCCTAAGAGGCCTAACCTTGAGCCAGTAGGGCCCGACTCATCGGATGATGAGGCAAATCCCATTAATGTGGCTACTTTGGCACGCTTGGACGCCCTGGAGAAACAACGGGGGAAGGCTGTCCCACCGCCTACGGCACCAGAGGGCACTAAGAAGGCAAAACCTAAGTCTCCTTCTGCTTTTCAGGCTAAGATCCTGGCACGTTTGGCCATGATGGAGGATGGCCAGGGGCCTTCAGGTGACCAGCAAGGAAGCGGTCAACAAGGGTACAAGACTGATGATGGGCGCCAGCTGGAGGTCTACAGGGGCCCCTCATCCAAGGACAGTAAGCAAGGCAAAGAGCCAAAGATGTGGCCCTGGGGGTTGGGGGCCCAGGATAGCTCTGGGCCTTCACCTTCACTGTCAGCAGGCTGTGGAGATGCCTCGGGTTCAGGAGTGTGCAGGTCACATTCATCACAAGGGTGGTGGGGCCCACAACATGACTGCACGTGCTGTGCTGGGCAACGGTACAAACACGTGCCGGCAAAAGCTTTGCCTAGTGGTGAGCTGGAGCTTCCCTTTGGTGACCACCTGTCTGCAGCAACACGTGACAAGATCCTTAAAGGGGATTTTGTAGACGTCTTTGCCCTGCTTTTTAGAGAACTGGATAAGAAGGATAGGGAGGATTTAGACGAGCATGAAAAGGAGCAGTTGAAGAAGCGGAGGGCCGACAGGATGTGGTCCAACTGGTATCCAGGGTTCCTCATTTATGCAGCAGTCATTGTACACCAGCAGCCTTGGAGGCCCTCCCCAATGCTGAAGTATATGGACTCGCTTTACGGGAATGGCATGGCTAGAATATGATGAAGGCTTCAGAATGCAGGCAGCCATGATTCCGGCCTGGAGGTGGGACCGGATTCATTCCCACCTGTGGTTAGAAGCTATGGCGGCAGCCCGGCCTGCAGCTGGAGACCGTTCAGACAGCGGTCATGTGGTGCATAGGCTGCAGGGTCCGAGTTCGGCCCGAGCTCCCAGTGGGCAGGCACCCCAGAAGCGCCCACTTTGTTGGGAGTTTACTTCACAGGGCACGTGCAGTAGAAAGGTGTGTTCCTTTCCGCACGAGTGCCCACTGTGCGCGGGCCCCCATCCACTCTCTAGTTGCCCCAGGTTAAGATCTAAGTCGGGCAGCAGGGGCAGGAAGTGTAATTTTGGTGGAGGCCAACAAGGGACTGGGGACAAAGGGTCCTAGTCCCATTAAGGTTCCTACGTTGCCTTGCCTATTACGGGGTTATCCCAATGGACAGGTGGGTATTTGTTAGAAGGGTTTATGTTTGGTCTTAGAATACCTTACCAGGGGGACAGGAGGCCATTAACCCTAACCTTAAATCCGTTAAGGGAATGGAAGAGGTAGTGAGGCCTCTGGCACGAGTCAAAGGGCAAGCTAAATGGCTCTTTGCCTGTGGCTCTTAGCCTAGAGACTCTGTAAGAAGCCCAAGAAGAGCCAGAAAACCATCATGCACACCAATTTTCTTTCTCTGCTATTTATATCTTTAATTTACATGGTTTCTAATTTGTTCTGTTTTTCAGCACTTGTTAATCAGGGGCTGCGGTCACACGCAACATTAGCCACGCAAGAGATACGGAAGACAAGCGGAGTTTCCGGTCGCGATCTCACCAGCACATCTGGGAAGCGTAGTGCTTCCGTGGCACAACTGAGGCTTCCTGCCGAAAAAGCGCAGCAAAAAACTAGTACCTTGGAGGTACTAGTTTCCAGAAACTGCGGGGCAAGGGCGGGCGTCTGATCGCGTTTCCGGTGGTATCCGGCGCCCGCCCATGTCCCCTTGCGGAAAAGGTTTTTTTTTCCCCCACGTCTCCGTGGATGCGCACACGCACCCAACGGAGCATGCGCATTCGTAGTGTACACAAAAAAAGAAAACCAGTTCGCCGTGCCGCGCGCTTCTTCATTGCGCGCAGGCGTGTGTTGTGATCGGCACCTCTCCCTTGCCATGGAACCTTCACAGTACCTCCACAGAACCTCCACAGTAGGTCTGATCGCTTTACTGCATGTTAGTTTGCCCCGGGGCAAACAGCCACACTTCTCCTCTGCAGTTTCCTGCCCGTGTGACAGGGGCCAAAGGTGGTTTGCCATTGCCTGACACTGGATTCCTCAGTGGTCTACCATCTGAGTAACCTACCTCACATAAATGCCAGTAAGAGATGACATGCTATATTGATTAAGAGTGGGATAACAGGGAGGTTTGGGTTTCAAACCTCCTTTCAACCACTGCCTCACTAAGTGACCATCACAAACTCTCATACTTAACTCCCCACATCAATATATTCGTACTAATACTAGCCTACCTTATCAGGTTGTTGTAAAAATTACAGAGATAGTAGATAGGAAATACTTCACAGACTGGGGGGAAAAATCCTCTACATGCTGTTATTCGGTACAGTCATACCAATTCACAAGAGAGAGCAAGAGCAAAAGGAAGAATGTTTATACATATTCCTGGCTTCATTTCAATAATCTCTAGCACTTAGTGTGAGTTCGTCATTTGATTTTTGCATTTGTGTCCCTTGTACTTCAAATTAGAAATACTACAGCCAATTTAACAAGCTCATACAGTCGATGTTGACATTTCAATTACATCCACTGTATATAAACAAAAAAAATCAATACGCTTTTGCTTGCATCAAATCTGACCTTGAAATTGGTTCATATTTATTTCAGTTTGTTTTACTCCACTCTCTTTTGCCTCCATATACACATTTAATTTCCCAACTGTTGGCCTATGATCATGGTAATGAACACCATTGTTCTATGATGCAAATAAATTCCAAAATATGCTGTCAGATGATGAAAGGGAAATATGATTTTAATTTTGTTTTACTTGTTCTTGGGTACACATCAGTAAACTAATTACGATACACCTCAGCTACCTTTTCTATGATAGGAGGATTGCTGATTACAAGTTTTGTCTTAAATTCTATTTGATGACTTAACAGTTAATTGTAGTGTAATTGCATAACCCATTTTAAGTTTTAGAGCAAAACAAAATGTGCCATGTTATAGTGTAGTATTTTGAAAAGTGAAATATCTTAATGGTTGTATAGTGTGTATTGTTTTTGCTTTGAAAATGTAGTAGCAGTCCAGATTAAGAGGAGGATTATAAAATTATGAATGAATTAAAGATAGCAGCTAGACAAAAAAAAACTGTGTCATAATAGGCGATTTTAAGTACCCACACATTGACTGGGTCAGTATGTGTTCTAGTTGAGAAAAAGAGATTGCGTTTCTAGACACTCTAAATGACTGTGCTATGGAGCACTGTGTAACAGAGTGTTGGACTGGATGGGCCTTTGGCCTGATCCAACATTGGCGGCTCTTATGTTCTTATGTGACGGCTCCACTGTGACTGCACCTCTGCACTGCTTTAAAAGAATCTTCTCCAAACAACATTCAAACAAGCATAGAGAAAGATGGCGTCACAGCAGCACAAAACTGATTTAAAAATGCAAATGCAGATTCGACCTATTTATTTATTTATTATTAACATTTTTACCCCGCCCTCCCCGCGAGCGGGCTCAGGGCGGCTTACAAGAGGGCACAAGCCCATACATAAAAACAGGATAAAACAGTAAAACCATTAAATAACAACATAAACAAGAATAAAGAATAACAAAGATTAAAGACCTGAGAGTCAAAGCTCCCTTCATCCGTTACCAGCTGTTACTAAACTCAAATCTAGCTCTTCTAGAGAAGTCTGACGTGGCTACCCTACCCACCTGAAAATTTCTTTAGCTGTCAGCTATTGTGAAGGAGGAGGGCCCCTACAAGAATGTGGCCAATGGTGTTCAATTACCTTCCCTGCCAATACATAAAGAGATTTGGCAGCTTTTACAGGTTCATGATCAGTTTTCTTATTGTGTCATAAGAAATGCCTGTGCCAGAAATGAGGCTAGAAAGTTATAAGCAAGTAATCCAAGACAGAAAGAACTAGTTTCAGTAGAAGCACCCCCACACACCCACACAGAGTCACACACTAAATAATGCACTTTTAATCCACTTTCAGTGCACTTTCCAACTGGATTTTACTGTGTGAACTGGCAAAATCCAGTTGGAATGTGCACTGAAGGTGGATTAAAAGTGCATTATTTAACGTGTGCAAACACATATATCCAGAACAAAGTTCGAGTCCAGTTGCACTTTTAAGACCAACAAAGCTTTATTCAAGGTATAAGCTTTTGTATGCACACATACTTTTTCAGATACAATACTTTGGTCTTAAAAGTGCCACTGGACTCTGCTGCTTCAGACCAACACTGCTCATCTGAATCTACCCATATATCCAGTCAGCCACCCTCCAAAATATATACCAGGCTGATAAAGACCAGTATTTTTTAAATGTAAAAAAAACCCTTGTTTGTTTTCTAAGCAACCCTGCTGGGCCCTTTTTTATTATTTTCCCTACGAAGTCAACTTTCAGAGAGCCTCTTTAAGTACAGTTCTTCTTTTGAGGGTTTCCCTCTTCGGAATGCCCCAGCTTGACACTACCGTCCTCCACCAGAGAAACGCACAGCATGTTACAAAACCAAAGACTCCAGCAGAGCTGAGAAGCGAAAACAAACAAGGCGAAAACCAACGGAAACGCGCGGGAAAGCGAAGGGAACCGGGGATGACTACGCGGAAAGCAAACAGTCTTTTAATGAGGTGGTTTCCCATTCTGTCCAAAATGAAACCGTGGAAAGCTGAGAGGGGACTCTGATTTTAAAAGCACACACAGACACACACCACCCCTTTCCCTCTAGCTTTACTTTCCCTCTCGGTTGCGCGCCCTTGGGAGACTGGAGTTTTTCTCAACGGAAAACCATTGAGCTGCCCCTTCTCTCGCTCCCCGTTACCGCGTTATGCTAGCTGCCTGCGCTATCCCTTTTCTGCCTGCAAACAAATCCGATCAATAAACAGAGACAAACGCGCTGGGGGGTGGGGGGAGAGAACCGCACAGCATCAGACTCCCGCGTTTGGCGTTCTTTCTATGCGGAAAGGAAGCCGCTCCAACGGAGGCCCAGAGCTGTCCCTATATTGGCACAAACGTGAATAAGCCCCTCGCCCAGCTCACTTCTTTATTGCCAAGCGTCTGGCGAGGAGAACCAGGGAAGGCTCACCTTCAGCTAGCCGAGCGACGAGCAGAAGCTTTTACGCGCTGGGGGGAAAAAGAAAGTACTCTGCAAATTGTCGTGTGAACGAAGGCGTGTCAAGGGGCTTTCCAATTATGGGAAGAGGAAATGTAAACCGCCGCAGAGCTAAAGGAACGTGTTAGAACTTGTTTCTTTTAGCTGAAATCTATAGGAATCAGTGCACCACCAGTTCTTAGCCGGGGCGGAGCATACCTGGCGGAGGCATTTGAAAACCCACGCTGCAAGACTATGCGTGTTTTTTTTTAAGGTCTGCCAAACATAAAGCATGTTTATACAAACAGGCCTGATTTCTGCTTCTACATATGATGCAAAGCAAAAGGCAAAGCTTTTCAGGGCACTGAAATAAACATGATTTATAATTGTCCTCGATACAGCCGCTGTTGAAAGCGCAGAGATAATGGGGTAAAGATCAGCAGTTTAAAAAACAGTATTTGGGATTAAGCTCTACTGGACTGCAGGGTTTAGTAATATGCGTAAAATCCATCTTCTGGAAGTGACCCTCTTACACACTCCCAGTATCACACATTCTGGCTAACCTGACAGAAAGAGGAAACCAGCTGGAATGTTGAATGTTCATCAAACGGCGTGGAGAAAGAATTTATCTTGCAAGAAAGGTGGCCTGATGGGAGTCGTAGTAAAAGGCGGCCGCGGGAAATAAAAGCAAAAGTTCGCGTTCCCCTATAAAAGACTACAGCTCCCAGCATGCTTCATGTTACAGCCATTCTTCCCAGCCCTGAAATAAGAGTTGCCTCTTGACCTCTCATCTCGTTCAGGTCCTCGTGCAGTTCCGGGAAGCTGCACTTTGAGTTGTTATAGTCTTTCACCTGTCTGCATAAAAAGCCAAGCACATATATTTATCATATATGCGCGCATTCCTCTGAAACCCAACCAGATACAGCGATGTAGTTGTTGCCGTTCTATATCGCATGGGAAAATCTACTTGCTGCGTTTCTGTATGTCAGCTGTTGTTGCATACAGTTACAAGTACGTTCAGTAATAAAATACTTTTTTGTATATTTTTAGGAGGATCATTCTACATTCATTCGTTTTACATTTAGATTGTTTTACATTGTGTCGTCTTCATTTCTGGGAAATATGGTCGTTGGAACTAAGTGGTTGTGCTAAACTCTTCATGGAAAAGGGATTTGAAGGAAGTGAGAGGTGGTTCCAAGTATGAGAGGCAGTAAGGAAGAAAGGGAAAGTCACTTGACCAGTGGGAGACCTTTGGATGCATGTGACCTGGTGGTAAACAATGTAGGGAGCAAAAGAGAGAGAAGTTAAGAAACCCAAGGACAGAGAGAGGACAATTTTAAAAATCTATAGGAGTGTTTCCTAAGAAGGAGGGAAAATATTAATGTCTTGGCGTCTATCCATGCCAGCCACATGACCATGGAAATGTCTTTGGACAGCGCTGGCTCTTCAGCTTGGAAACTGTCAGATTCGACTGGCTTTCGAGCAGGGGAAACCTTTACTTACTGTTAATCACGTGAGGTAGAAAATCACGTGAGGTTCAAATCTTAGTTCCATGGTGAATTCAAAGGATGGTGTTGTGCAAACCACTTAAACTGAGCTCTCCTATTCTACCATCTCCCTGCAATTCAGGGATAACAGTAGTGATCTACCTTACAGGACTGTTGTAAGGATAAGATCCAGCAATATGGGCATGCAGAAACGGACAGGCTTGTGTGCGTGTTTTGCCCAGGCTGAGAAACTCTTGTCAAAGTTCACTAGCTTTAGACTAATGATTAATACAGTACTTGGTACAGGTGTCTTGATTTTTGGTTGACTTCAAAATAATGACAGGCATGATTTTTGCTTTTGCTGAATGTCAAGGGCCATGTTAATCTTGGCTTCATTAAAAAACACTGAGTTAGGAAATCAATGTTTAAAATCAATTATTAAAAGTACAGAATGGTTGGTAATAGTGTTTTTTTTTATTTAGCAAATAATTTGTATCACTGAATATGCAAAAGCAACTGATTCCATCAAACACTGTTTATTTAGGGATGGACATGTGAAATAAAGGCAACACTCTTCCAAATAGAAAGGAAAAGATTTGGATAAAATGGTAATAATGTTCCTGTAAATATTTAGCGGTGGTGGTGTTTGATTTTAAAATAAAGCAAAAAATGAATTGCTTGTTCCTAGATGTGTGTCCAGCATGATCCTAAAACCCTGTTTCTCATGATGTACTGTTGAAAAATATTGCCAATGCAGAAAGCAACAATATTGATCAATTGTTTTAATGATATGTAAATGCCTGTTGAAATTGTTGTTTGCCGCCCTGAGCCCTGTGCGCAAGGAAGGGTGGTCTGTAAGTCAAGTGTATACATAAATATAAATAAATAAGTCCCTAGATAATACACTTAGTGATTAATGGTGCAGTAATATCATGGTTAAGGACAGGTGCAAGATCCTCCCCTTCACCACTGAACCAGTCCCTTCACAGGAACACCAAATTGTGTGAAACCAGTTTGGTACAGTGGGTAAGAGTGGCGGACTCTAATCTGGAGAACCAGGTTCAAGTCTCCACGTTCCCCACTTGAAACTAGCTGGGTGACCTTAGGCAAGTCACAGCACTCTCAGCCTAAAAATAAGCATAGCTCGCCACTTACGTGGTGCCAAACAAGCGCTACAGCTTCAACAGCCAAACTTTCCCCTGGGGATCTCCTGGCTATTCCACACACAATGCCATACAATAATTTCAATTTGTTTTGTGTGAAACATTTTGTGCAATTGCTTCCCTGCGACAAAAGGGAAAAGAACGACTTGGAGGGGGCCTCTTTACAATCAAGAGTTCCCACAGAGTACCTGATGCATGCAGGTGGCTATCTGCTTCTTCTGAATCATGGTGATTGTTATGTATGGAACATAATGTATGACTGTATTGAGCTTGAGTCTAAGCAAGGTATTGTAAACCGACCTATCAGAACAAGGGAAGTTCTGGAGGGAAGCAAAGTGATTGGTCTTTATGTACAGTATCTGACTGGATCTTATCTGACATGTGGGCGTGGCTTGCCAAGCCCAGACTGTTTAAAAAGGAGCCTGTTGCTCTATTGTTTGTCTCATTCTGGTTCTTCTGACTTTGTGTTCAATAAAGCTGTTATCACTGTTCACCTGCTGCCTCAAGTCTCGTATTTAACAATTGGCGACGAGGATGGGATTTTAGAGCGGGTAGGCAGCCTCGCTGAACCAACGCCAGGATGGCAGATGACCGAGAACCCCGTGAGGAACCCAGGGCAGAAGAACGAGACCCGGCTGATCAAGCAGCTGCAGCACTTGTACCAGTGCCTGCACACAGAGCAGTGATGGTTGTCAACCCGCAGTTCGAAGCATTCGAACCAGACCTCGAGGACTGGGATTCCTACCTTGCCAAATTTGAGTTCCACCTCCAGGCTAACCAGATCGAGGATGAGGACCAGCAGAAGGCAACGCTCCTCAGCTCCTGCGGAAGGGCTGTCTTCGATGTCGCCAAGTCCCTGGTAGCCCCGGCTGAAATCAAGACCGTGTCCCTGGCTGATCTTAAGCTGAAATTGAAGGGGCATTTAGCACCGCAACCTTTGCAGATTGCTAGCGAGCACGCGTTCTACAAGCGGTCCCAGGCAGCGAACGAGACGGTTGCTGAACACGTGTCGGCCTTGTGGAAGGCTGCACGCCCGTGTAACTTCACCAACCTCGAGGAAGCACTCCTCGACCCACTCGTCTGTGGCATGAGGGACAAGAAGCTGCAGCAACGATTGTTCGCAAGGACGGCTCTCACCTATGCCGTGCCCTACTCAGAGGCTGTCACTGCTGAGGCTGCTGAGAAGGCAACACAAGAAGTGCGAAAAAAACTAACTCCGATCCAACAGGGGGTCAAGAAATCCGTCCACCACGAATCAACGAGCAAGTCCGATGGTGAGCGTGATGATTTCAACCATTCTCATACTCTGAGGCCCAAGCGGACCCAAGTGAAAACTGCGCCGAGGCAAACCTGTGCCGGATGCGGAGGAGATCACGAGTGGGATCAATGCTGGGTGAAGGACATCGTTTGCCGTTGACTGTAATAAACATATTGTGCCGCCTGCTTGCAACGCACAGGTTGCCAGACACCCTGGTGTCTGACAACGGGACATGCTTTACCACCATGGAGTTCAGGGAATTTTTGGCGGCAAACCTAATTGCCCATAGCACGTCCGCAACATTCCACCTGGCAACCAACAGGCAGGGCAAAAGGATGGTGCGGACCACAAAGGAGACTTTGGGCCGTTTGGTGCAAGGAAACTGGGGCCAGAAGGTTACGTCCTTCCTCCTACACCAACACGTCACGCCGTGACAGGGCGGAGTCTGGCTGAGATGCTGATGGAGCGGCGACTAACTACGTTGTTAGACCGTATGTACTCGGACTTAACCTCAGCCCAGCCGCCGGACAGTGAGTCCACTGGCCAACCCCGGGTGTTTGTTGAAGGGGAAAGTGTTTATGCCAGGAACTATGGAAGCGGGCACAAATGGTTACCAGCCACAGTAACTCATGTCTTAGGGTCCCACCATTATACTGTGAGGATTACTGATGGTCGAGTAATGAAGCGCCATGTCTATCAGTTGCGCAAACGGTGGGCTGACACAGTCCCTGATTCCCTTCCCCAGGTGGCCGACGTACCTGACTTGGACAGTCAGGTAGAATCTCCGGACTCCAAACACGCTGAGGACTTCCAAGCAATGGAATCCCCAGGCATAGTCGAGGGCAAGCAGAGCCACGACTATGGACTCAGCCCACGGACTCTCAGTCCCATTAGGGATCAGGCTGAACCCACTAACAGGGAGCCCGAAGTTTTTCCTCCTACCCCTCCAACAGTAAATGTAAAACGATCCCAACGGGTCAAGCAGCGTCCTGCTTACTTGAAAGACTATATCTGTTCAAGGGTTGTCTCATCTTAGGGGGGAGGATTGTTATGTATGGAACAGAATGTATGATTGTATTGAGCTTGAGTCTAAGCAAGGTAGTGTAAACCGACCTATTAGAACAAGGGAAGTTCTGGAGGGAAGCAAAGTGATTGGTCTTTATGTACAGTATCTGATTGGATTTTATCTGACATGTGGGCGTAACTTGCCAAGCCCGGACTGTTTAAAAAGGAGCCTGTTGCTCTGTTGTTTGTCTCGTTTTGGTTCTTCTGACTTCGTGTTCAATAAAGCTGTTATCACTGTTCACCTGCTGCCTCGAGTCTCGTATTTAACAGTGATGATGACAGGTAGCTGTCTCAATCCAAAGAAAAATCAAGAAGCAAAACAGTGTGCTCACAATGATGGTGTTATATAAGCAGGACTGCTAGCTGTTCAGCAAACCCCTGCTGCTGTCAGTTTAGCTGCAGCAATTAGCAAGTGCTCATCTTTCCATGCCCTGAAAAAGCTTCACCATACACTTTTTGTATGTCAAGGTGCTATTAACAGTATTGCAAGAGAAAATGCTCCAAAAGTTCCAGAGCAAAGGGCAAAAATACAAATTATGGAGCAACTGAGATGACATCCACTTAGAATGGTGTCTTATTACTCAGAGTACAGTATAGAATTTCTTGGAAAAGTAGTGTCTTATTAGAGTACAGTATAGAATTTCTTGGAAAAGGTAATGGATATGATAAGAACAAGAAACCAGTGATTTGAGTGTTGGACTAGGATGTGAGAGGCCCACGTTCAAATTCCCACTCTATCATGGGCCTGTCATACACTCTCATCCTAACCCACCTCACAGGCTTGTTGTGAGGACAAAATGGAGAGCAGAATGTTGTAAGCGGCTTTGGGTTCCTACTGTGGATAAATGTGCAGTATAAATGAAATAAATGAATACGTTATATATGTACCCCATTCTTTTCTTTACAAAACACAGAGCAGCTTTTTATCCTGTCTACCTTGTGAAGTAAGTTAGGCTGAGAGATAATGGTGCATGCCCGTCAGTGAACTTGGTGACAGAGCACTGATATGAATATTGGATTTCCCACATCCAAGCACAATAGTTTTTCATGGTGCCATTCAGGAAGTGTTGGCGAGGAAGCAAACAGCTATGAAACTAGTTTCATGATTCCAAAAGGTTCAGAATTATCTCTCTAATAGCACCCCCCATCCTTGATGCTACATAGCAAAACTGCTTTAGAAATTGAGGGGAATTTCAAAAGCAGATTGCAGTATAGCCAGGGTAAGAGTAGAAGGTCATCTGCCAACTCCGGGTGGGAAATTCCGGGAGATGTGAGGGATGGAGCCTGGAGAGGATGAGGTTTCAGGAGGTGAGGGACCTTGGACAGGTACAAAGCCATAGACTCCACCCTACAAACTAACTATTCCCTTCTGGGGAACCATTGTTGCCAATCTCCAGGTGAGGACTGGAGATCACTCAAAATTACAACTGTTCTTTAGAAGAAGAGGAGGAGGAGGAGATTGGATTTATACCCCGCCCTTCACTTGGAGTCTTAGAGCGGCTTACAAACTCCTTTCCCTTCCCCTCCCCACAACAGACACCCTGTGAGGTGGGTGGGGCTGAGAGAACTCTGACACAAACTGCTCTTTTTCAAGGACAGCTGTGCCAGAGCTTGTGACTGACCCAAGGTCACATCAGCAGGTGCAAGTGGAGGAGTGGGGAATCAAGCCCGGTTCTCCCAGATTAGAGTCCACGCACTTAACCGCTGAGGTCAGAGGGGCAGATAACAGTAGGCTGATGATCGGCTGGGAAGGAAATAGGGTCGCCATCATCAGATTGGGTGATTTGAGGGGGAGAGCCTGGAGAGGGTGGGGTTTGAGGAAGGGTGGGACCTCCAACAGGTACAATGCCATAGGTTCCACCCTCTAAACCAGCCATTTCCTCCTGGGGAACCACTGCTGCCTATCTCCAGGTGAGGGCTGGAGATCACTCAGAATTACAGCTGCTCTTTAGATGGCAGAGATCAGTTCCCGTGGAAAAAATGGTGGACTCTGTGTCATTATACACTGCTGAAGTCACCGCAGCAAATTGACACTGAGTGCCCAAGGCCAGGGCACCTGCCCAGAGCCTCTTTATTCCTAGTAATTAAATCATTTACCTTGTTAGCAATAGGCTCTTGCATGTATCTGAAATGTATCTGAACCTTGCCTATGATAAAAAAAATGATTTAACAAATTTTCCAAATTATTTATATCATAAGTAAGTTCTCTGCACACAGCATGGTAAAGAACAATTTCTAAGTAAGGATTTTAATTCTACGTAGGCACTTTATGATTGTTCTTTTCTCCTGGTAAGATAAATAATTCCTTTTAATGCTCTAGTTTTAGTTTATAGGTTATGTTGTTCTTTACATTTTACTGTTTGTATTGATTAAACTAGTGACATTACCCTTGATTTACATGGAGCAGAAGATTAATCAGGCCATTTTTCATTTCCTTTTGAAATTTTTTAAAAACTACAAAAAAAGAAGCTACCAGCACAAACAATCAATACATCTTTGTTTATTTTTTCTGGGTAACGGAAGTTGTAGAAAGCTAATACTGAGGCCCTCATAGCAAGTTTCTGGCAAAAGCCCCATCAGTGTGATATGTACTTTTTTTCAGATGGATTTCATCAGGAACCCTACTTTGCTCTCAGCTAGGAAAGCTCACAATGCTGATCCCTCTAGGTTCTGTTATGAATGTTGCCTTGTCCAGTCTTCTTTGGAACCTTGGGTTACAATTGTATACAAACATATGGTTGGGTCTTACAGATGCATCAGCAGGAGAAGCTCGTCACCACTTTCCCACCTTACCATTCCCTCAGCCTCCTGCATGCCCATTTTTCTGCTGAGAATCAGGCAGGGGGGCTCATCCATCTTGCCTAATTCCGCTTCCTTGCTATAGTGTATCCTGCTATGAGGCACTTTGTTTGCAAGGCTTCCCTGACTCGCAGC
Source organism: Gekko japonicus (assembly GCF_001447785.1). Classification (NCBI taxonomy): domain Eukaryota; kingdom Metazoa; phylum Chordata; class Lepidosauria; order Squamata; family Gekkonidae; genus Gekko; species Gekko japonicus. The sequence continues at coordinate 2,656,281 of NW_015163094.1, read as the reverse complement.
AGAAAGGTTTTAATGGCATGTTGTATGGTGGGGGGCAGTGTTCCCTCTAAGCTGAGTTAGTGTGAGCTAGCTCATAGTTTTTGAGCCTCCAGCTCACACATTTTTGTCTTCGCTCAGGAAGGATGGTTGCAAAGTAAACTAATTTATCCAGTAGCGAAATTAAAGCTCACAACATTAATGCCAGTAGCTCACAAAGTAGAATTTTTGCTCACAAGACTCCACAGCTTAGAGGGAACATTTGTGGGGGGTACATGAGGATGATCCTCTGGCACATGATCCCTCCTCATGCATCTGAAGCATGCAACCCATAGCTCCTTAAGACCTGTGTGACTTCTGGGTTCAGATGGGGATGCATATTAGGTTGCTTTACACATGGAACTCTTGCTCCAGTTTGCTTCCTGAGTTGCAGCCACTCAGAGTCACTAGGTAACAAGTGCTGTTTCCTGAGAGGGACAGTTCTCCAGGCCTAGCATATGGATGAAGTGAGCTGTTGAGGCAAGTAAGAATCTCTGTCATGATCTTCCTTTGAACATTGTTTCACAGCACCGATGCTGCACTGTGGATATTTCAACTTAATAATATCCCCATTTAATTGCAAATCTCTTGTTGCAATAAATTACTGGAACACAACACTTTTTTTTCCAGGGTACACAATGCCTGATCAGACTATTCATCCATCTAGATAATTAATTATTCCAAACCCAACAATTTACCTACATGGAGATAATTTCAGTATAGAGAAAAAGGCATGTACTGTGTGTTTCAAATGTATATGTTGCTGTGTATTCGTAGATCAGAAAGTCATTTGTCAAGACCTGCTTTTCAGAACTCGGAATAAATCATTGCCGTTTTTTCTCTTCTTGATACAAAAATCTAGGAAATTCTCTTTTGGCTTGCTAATAGCATGTTAAGCCTCACCTGAATAGCCCAGGTTAGCCTGATCTCATCAGATGTCGGAAGCTAAGCAGGGTCAGGCCCTGACTAGTCGTCGGATGGGGAATTAATAAATTAATTATCATTAATTATTGAATTATCGTATGGCAGTGAGTGTAGCATAGGCAGGAGATCCGAAGATTGTCTGGCAGCCTGAAACTCTAACTCTTTTTATGGCAAGCTAGGTTTGTTTTTTGGGGCTGAGAGAACTGTGATTGACCCAAGGCTGGCTTCATGTGGAGGAGCAGGGAACTGAACCCGGTTCTCCAGATTAGAGTCCACCGCTCTTAACCTCTACACATAAGAACATAAGAGATGCCAATGTTGGATAAGGCCAAAGGCCCATCCAGTCCAACACTCTGTATCACACAGTGGCCAGAAATACCAGGTGCCATCAGGAGGTCCACCAGTGGGGCCAGGACATTAGAAGCCCTCCCACTGTTGACCCCCCCAAGCACCAAGATGACAGAGCATCACTTGCCCCAGAGCCCCTATCTATACCTTGTGGCTAATAGCCACTGATGGACCTCTGCTCCCTATGCTTATCTAATTCCCTTTTGAAGCCGTCCATGCTTGTAGCACCCACCACTTCCTGTGGCAGTGAATTCCATGTGTGTACACCAAACTGGCTGGGATGGGAGAGCACCAGGGAAGGTCAGAGTTGTGATGCAGAGGCAGGCAATGGCAAACCACCTCTGAATGGAATGTCTCTTGCCTTAAAAATGGGGTGGGGGGGCTTGCCATAAATCAGTTGTGATTTGACAGCAGCAACAACAATGGCATGTTGACTCGAGAGAAAAGACCATTGACTCCCAGGTAAGGATGATGGGATTATAGCCCAAGGCTGTCTATGAGTGTTGTATTTTCAAGCTCATTTGCTCTTAATATTATGGTAACTCAGTGCTCAGTCCTGCATACCCAAACAAACAAATATAATGCAGAAGAGCCTTGCTTTCTCTTCAGCAACAACAACAACAAAATGTTTTTCAGGAAATAATCTGTACAAGACAGGTTTTGGTTGGGAGGGAGGGAAGTGGCCTTGCATTGTATTGTTAAGGAAGAAATGTACCATATGGTTTGTCAGAAAAAAAGTGAAACTTGGGCTAGCCTATGCTTTGCACCTTCTCTTTAAATGTGTACATTTATTTAAAGGACAACAAACATTCTCGAAGCAGCTTAAATATAACACAGAATTTAAACCATCAATCTCATAAGATCAATAAAACAATTAAAACAGCATTAAAACTCTGTACTGGGTTTTAAAATGCTTTCTCCGCTACTGCATCTTAAACCCCAACTGCCGCTGCTTTATTTATTATTAACACTAGGATTTAGAATTCACTTAGCATAAGAGAGCTCAAAAAAGCAAAACAGCCATTTCCCCAAGTTCAGAAGCATGTTTGGCATACTATTCCCCACAGCACTAAGCTGACTTCCTTATGAGAACAAAGACTGGGATGGATGCCAGCAGATTCCAGGTCGGTATTTAATGGAAAACCTTAACAAAGAGATGGATATTGAAGGTAGTCAATTTTAGAATATTTTTTTAAAAAAAATCCTTGCTGAAGTCTATTCTAAAGATTAAAGTCAGCACAGCACCCACAGTTTGCTGTCCTGAAAAGATAACCCTTATGATAAGACTGTCATATACACCCTTGTGGGTACTTTGTATAGCTTGCCAGAATTATATGGAATCACTAGGCAAAGAAAAGAGGGGGGAAATAGTGTTTATAAAGTAATGTTTGGCTTTCTTTTTTTAAAAAAAGCAACATAAATTACCTTTTCAGAAACAGGTGACAAGATTTATACCAGAAAAGATCAGTAAGACCAGCTGTACCACATCACCCTTCTTTAAGTGACCAGCCTATGTCGGGTATGGTGTAACAGAAGAGCTACCATGTTGAGGTGAGATAAAAGAAGATACAAAGGAGATAAGCTAATGATTTCATGGGGCCTTGGTATCAGCTTGTAGACAAGAAAGATGCCCACCCCCATCAGCCACACTTTCTCAGGCCAGATCAGGAACCTCCTGTTGTCATAGGATGTTGTATCCTGCACCCTGACAGTATACCTGTTCTATAGTAATGATACACAAATCAGCCATATGAGGATAGTTTCTGTTTGTTTGAGGAGCAGAACTCTTGAAAGATTTCAGAAGACTGAATATCACTTTTGCGATAGCAGTACAGATCTGCTAAGCTGAAAGAATGAATCCTATACTATCATTTCTCTTTTTTGTTACAGTGCATAAAATTGCAATGTTGAAGAAGAAGAAGAAGAAGAAGAAGAAGAAGAAGAAGAAGAAGAAGAAGAA
>NW_015163094.1:2608962-2653016 GCF_001447785.1 Gekko japonicus | reverse complement strand
TTGGATTTATACCCCGCCCTTCACTACCCAAAGGTGTCTCAGAGCGGCTTACAAACTCCTTTCCCTTCCCCTCCCCACAACAGACACCCTGTGAGGTAGGTGGGGCTTAGAGAGCTCTGACAGAAACTGCTCTTTTTCAAGAACAGCTCTTATCAGAACTACGACTTGCCCAAGGTCATCCAGCCAGGTGCAAGTGGAGGAGTGAGGAATCAAACCTGGTTCTCCCAGATTAGAGTCCACGCACTTAACCACTACACCAAACTGGCTCTCGAGAGAACACTGACACCCACACACCCTTTCAGAACTACGGCTTGCCCAAGGTCATCCAGCAGCTGCAAGTGGAGGAGTGGGGAATCAAACCCGGTTCTCCCAGATTAGAGTCCGTGCACTTAACCACTACACCAAACTAGCTCTCCAAACCAGAGATCCTCAGACTTGGCCATGGCTAACTTGCCTTTGCAAATGTTAATACATCCTGACCATCTGCCAAATGCAACGGAGGCAAACCAAAGGAGTTGCTTCAGAAAGCAACTGAATCAAATGAAAATGGAAGGGGCAGGATCACACGGGTCAAGAAAGTTTTTAGACTGATAGAACCTTACTAAAAATAAAGAAGAACTAAAGGAATAAAAAGTGAGTGGCAGTGGGGGGGAGGGACAACTAAGGGTTACCTGGCACTGGCAATCAATGCAGAGCTCTTCTGTTCTGAACTTTTTCAAAAGTCAAATGGAATGATAATCTGCTTCTTGGTCCACAGTAATGAAAGATAAACATAGCTTCAGATTCACAGACTGTTTAGTAAGCAGTCTTTTGGCATTTGGCACTTGACAAGGGGGTTCTTTAAAATTGTGCTACATACAAGACTTATGAAAGAAGGTTTACTGTTAACTGTCTGCCATGTCCATACATGTAAGTAGCCCCATATAGGGCCTTCATAGACTGATGAACAGTATCCAGTTTGCTTCTAGAAATGTCTAGACTGATGTCAGCTGAACACTGATCCCCCCCCCCATTTTTTGTAGCAAATCAGTAGGTACCTGCTGAAACCTGAAACAAACTGATGTTTTAAATTAAACTACTTAAACTAGGTGCTAATTTGCCTCTTGCATCCGTGGAAATGGATATTATAGCATGGACTCAAATGCACTGGGAGTTTTACACTGTTTTCCAAACTGCCAAGTAGATAATGTCAGTGTATTTCTGAAAATGGGCTACTACCAGCAAGAGATAAAATGGTCCAATCAATAAAAATAAGGCCAAGTAGCATATAAAACCATGGATGTAAGAGCCTACTAGCAAATTCCCATTTTCATTTCCTATGTCAACATGTTTCCAACTTACCTACTAGATTGTTTTATGTTTCCCAGGCAAATTCTCTGTAGACTACAAGCTCCACATTCAAAACCCAGAAGAATTAGATATGCTATAGTTTATAAAATGAATGTTTATGAAAGTATCCTTTTTCAGCACCTGACATGAATTCAAACTTTGACAGCATAATGAGAAAATAAGAGAGCCATAGCAGTGTCCCAAACATAACCTTAACTATTGAGGTTCTCAGGTAGAAAATGCAATTTTCTGTCTAGGCACTTATGAATGTCTTCAATGTCTCTTCCTTTCACAGTAGCTCCTCTTTGGCAGGTCTTTTAGAATTCTGAAATGTGAAGGGAAAAGGCCACTGCAGTATACAGCATATAAATATTACGGGAGTTGCATCCCTTGGTCCATCAAAAGGGTTTCTTTACATCAGTTAAAAATGTAGTTTCTCCGCTACTGATGCAGTGAAGACAAACTTGCTCCTTTCTACAAGATGTAAAGTATCATTCAGAAGAAATCTAGCTAATTTACTCTAGAGCCAGACTCTAGGAGGATGCATCACATTTACACTCAAAAGAAAGCAGTTGTAAAATGAGCTTGTTTACAAATATTTCTTCATCTTTTTGTAACATTTCATATACCCTTTTAATTTTACAATACAGCACAAGACTTGCCATTAAGTTCTTTGTTGTTTGCACAAATTCTGAATTTACCAACTTATAATCACCCTTGGTGCTGTGTTGCTGAAGAGACTACAGACCCTTTCATACCGGCTCTTTAACCCATTGCCCCTTTGAAAGACAAACCATTTTGTTTTGTTTTAAGATTTCACACACTACCCCAATTAATGAAGCTTTAATAGGGATTTTCTTTTGTTGCTTTTCATCCTTAAGGTGTGTGAAACCTTAATATTTTTTTCCAGAAACCAAGCTCTTATGAAAGGGACCTATGACTTCTGTTGGTCTCTCTACATCTCTAAGTGTTTAGATAATAGTTTCTTCAAAATATTTATTGGCTTTTCTAGCCCACCCTGCATTTCTGTCTCATTATAGGTCACCTACCATTTAAAACTGTACATTTGTCTAAAGCAGTTGAGAGAAACATAGCAAGGATATTTCTTTTGAAGCAGCATTTGCCTGTCAGATGGATGGCTGTGAACAAGGACCACCAAATGCACTCATAATCTGCTTGTAGGGCCAGATTAGTTGGGTCCCAGCATTGTCCTGTTCTGCCACGCCAACATGTGATCTATGGATGGCACAGTGTATGCCTTGAATTGTTGCTTCCTCCTACCTCAGCATGAGACAAAGGGCACCTGTGGCTCTGGTAACAGGGTGGGGAAGGGTGGGCAATTTTGCCTGATAAAACATTCTGAGCATTGCTTGCAGCCTGGGAAACTATTATGTAAGTAGCTGGGGTTTTTTTCCCTATAGTAAGGGTACACAGCTGGACAGCTGAGCCTCATGCGCAAAACATTAGCTGCTGTTTTGGCCACCATGACACAAAGCATTGTTTGTGCTACAGTAGCTAAAGTAGATCCTGAAGTTCAGCTGCAAGTGAATGTGTAGCAGAAGCTGGCAAAAATGAATACAGAAACTGCCCCCCAAAGAGCATTTATGCAAATGTATCATAACACACAAAACCATTCACATACCTGATTTAATTGTATGTAAGCTGGCTCCAGTCCTTTGTAGATGGTTCCGGTTGTTGTTCACATTCTACACAAAAAGACGCTTCTTCCACCCCCACCCCCCATATGATCTTTAAGATAATGTTCTTTTTATAGACTTGTTCTCATTCTAGTCCTGTAAAGCAGTAAGAGACTTTCCAAAGTGCTTCAGGCTATAGAAAGCTGATATTACTCTTAATTGTTCCATAATGCCAGTATTCTACAGAGAAAATTAATAAAACATCAATGGACAGCAATAAAAAAGAGTCCAGAAATTTTTTGGAAAGTATAAGTATTATGGTTGACTGAAGAAAAATTGGGTCCAAAGCTAATGAGAAGGAAAATGAATATGTTGAGAAGGGCAGAATGAAGCTTATTGTACTAATGGTTTTGATTAAAAAATTGTGAAAACATAAGTAGGAAAAATGGGGAAAGGAAGCTTTGGAAATTATACAGTCTTGCCTGTCATAGAGAAACTAAAACTGGTTTTGTGGCAGCCAGCCTGCATTTTGAGGGTGGTGTTCCCTGAAATCAGCAAATCCTGTGTTTCAAAATTCATTTAAAATTATTTGTCTTAGACTGCAGATCTATGCACATTTACTAAGTAGCGAGTCCAACTGAACACAAGGAGACATATTTCTGAATAAACATGCTTAGGATTGTAATTTGTGCCATTTCGGGGGGGGGGGGAGAGAAAGAGGCTGAGGGTGGCATAGTGGTATTTCAAGTTGGATACCTTGGCCTCACCCTTCCCAAGCATTGACACACAGGGGAGGGGCCGTGGCTCACTGGTAGAACATTAGTTCGGCATGCAGGAGGTCCCAGGTTCAGTCACTGGCATCTGAAGTTAAAGGATCTGGCAGTAAGGGATGTGGAAGTCCTCTGTCTAAGGACCTGGAGAGCTGCTGTCAGTCTGAGTTGACAATGCTACTTTGATGGACCAGGGGTCTGATTCAGTATAAGTCAGATCCATATCTTCATGTGTTCAGGACATGTTATTACTAATACAGCTGTTAAGAGAAAAGAAACCCCTCTTTTAAGAGAGTCAAGAGGCATCATTGGTGGTGGAAAGTGCTGTCGAGTTGCAGCCAACTTATAGTGACCCCATAGGGTTTTCAAGACAAGTGACCAGGGGTGATTTGACATTGGGAAGAGGCCATGGCTCAGTGATAGAGCATCTGCTTGGCATGTAGAAGGTCCCAGGTTCAATCCCCAGTCAAAAGGACCAGACAGTAGGTGATGTGAAAGAGATCCTGCCTGAGGTCCTGGAGTCGAAGAGCCACTGCCAGTCGGCCTGTGAAGGCCGAAACACGTTAGGTCTATTTCATCAGGCTTTGTATTTTTATATTTGTATATGAGGTATGAATGGGCCCTTATTTGTTATTTTAATTTGTGTTTAATAAATACATGTATATTTTTGTATGTTTTATAATTAGATTTTTAGGGTTGGCCCTTTTCTATTCTTGACTAACCTTTTTAGGTTCTGATTCAATATAAGGCAGCTTCATGTGTGTTCAAGTGTGACATTGCCTACCTCTGTATAGCAACTCTGGACTTCCTTGGTGGTCTCCCGCCCAAGTAGTAACCAGGGCTGTTATTCCTGTTTCTTCTGTGGGTCCTCTGGCACGCCCCATCCCCTCTCTCAACCCTTATGAGGTAGACAGGGAGCTGCAGTGTCTCATTTTGCTTCCTAAAACAGCCATCAGTAATAAGAAACAAAAATTAACACATCAGTACAATGTACCCAGCTCAGCCTTTAATTCTGCATGTACATAGAATGTCCTAGCACTGGAAAAGGAGGCCTTTATTCAAAGTGTTGTTTGAAACCGGTATCCCGCATTCAGTGGCGCAGACCTCAGGTGCCAATATGTACCTAAATCAAGAGGTGAACTCTCATGTATCCTAGAGGATGGGTGATGTCAGTCACATAACTTGTGCATGGCAATGCAAACCATGCATTGTAGGTGGTAGTCTTGTGTGCGTTTTAGTGGATCTACAGTGCCACCCACAAAGATCACTTGATTTGATTGCAATAGTGGTATCTAGTAAAATAACCTATATCTGTAAATGCCATTTTCATCTTTTAAGCAGAATCTAAGGTGTTCTCCACATGGGGAACTGCTTGTGTGATACAGCACAGCAGGAAAGAGGCTTCCAAATAGCTGTTTTCCCCATAGTTTCCCTTCCTCTGTTCTCTCACAGCAGCCACCCTCCTGCACATCACTAGTGCATTTTCAGTTTTTATTTAAACCAGCAATTAAATATCAATATATTGTTATAATGATGTACCAATCTATGTATCAGATTCTCTGAATTTCTAGCTGTGTGGGTTTTTTTAAGTAAGTATCTGGCACGTTTAGTTGCAGTCATATGCCTTTCCCCTTATACCTCCACAGTGAAAGGGGATAGAGACTTACTTTAAAAAAATATCAAACCTAGAAATTTGAAGAACCTGATACAGATGGGTATATATTTATGGTGTTATAACAATATTCAGTTGCCAATTTTAAAAAGACCTTGCGAGTAGGGGGAGAAAATTACCGCTGTGAGGACAGTGGCAGGGAAAATGGCTGCCATGTTGGTGAGATCAGAAAAATCTAAACTTTTTCACCCACATGGCAGCCATCCAGGCTTTGCTGCAATCCTTTCCAAAACTTCACAGTAAAACAAATTTGGGGAAAGACCAGACAAAAGCTGAGGAAACCCTGAGAGATGCATGAAGCGGGTGGGGTGGAGGGAAACAACCATTTCCCAACAGCATTAAACCCAGGGCAAATATACCGTGTAGAAATGACTTAGGATAGGTTGTGTATATGGAACAGATGTTCTGTATATGCAGGGTGAACTATCACATATGTAGAATAAAATGTTAGATTGACATGATCGACCTTATCTGTAAAAATCTTGTTTTTGTACATAAGTTGTTTTTCCAACTGTAAGAATTACTACCATTATCTATTAGCCTTTCCCTTTCCCCACATTTTTTCACTTGCTACTATATTTTTAAAGGAATATCCTGTTTTATGTTGCCACTGAATTGCTTTGATCTCTAGATTAGAACTGATGAGCTGTAGCTTCCTTATTGCTTAAGTTTGCCAACAATTACTTACATATGTTTGTTTTGAGTTTATAGGCACTCTAAAAGAAAGAATAATGGCAAAATGTAGGCATAGGACTCCCCCCCCCAGCATGAATACAGAGTAGTAAAAGAAATGCCATTTTATTCCCCCCATTCATTTTTACATAAAGAGAAATGGGAAATCTGAAATAATCAAAGAAAGCATAAATTTACAAAACTAAATATAGATAATTTGAAGCATGTCAGGCTCATAACAAAGTTAAACCAATTAAAAGCTCGTGTGCTGTGTTTGAGTGTTAGACTAGGATTCGAAGGGCTCTGATTCATATCTCCATTTTGTCATGAAGTTTTCTGAGTGAACTTTGACCTCACACACATACACACACACACACACACACACACATATTGAGGGATTTGTTGTTGTTGTTGTAGTTCAGTCACACAGTCAAATCCGCCTCTTCGCAACCCCATGGACCTCATCATGCCAGGCCCTCCTGTCTTCCGTTGTCCTCTGGAGTTTGCTTAATTTTATGTTTGTACATCGAGGGGTAAACCCCCCCCCCCAATAATGAAAACAGTGTCTGTAGTTTTAAGCAACAAATGCCCTCTCAGTGACAATTGTGGGGTTTCCTAGGCAACCACAACAGTGTTGCCAGCCTTGAGGCCTTGGTTTACGTCAATAAAAGGTGGAGGGAGAGGGTAGGGCCCTTTCCAGGGCTGTTTTGGACTCTGAGGGAGGACTCACTGAAGACAGACCTAGCAGCAACCACCCAGTTGACCTGATACCAGGACTACTACTACTGTTACTACTGTTCAACAGCAGCCACCCCATGAAGCCAGTGTGATATAGTGGCTAGAGTTTCAGGCTAGGATCTGGGGGACCCAGGTTTGAGTCCCCATTCTGCTATGGAAGCTCTCTGAGTGACCTTGAAACAGTTACACATTCTCAGCCTAACCTATTTCACAGGGTTGTTGTGAGGATAAAATGGAAGAGAGGATGATGATGTAAGCTACTTTGGTTCCCCACTATGGAAAAAAGTGGGGTAAAAATAATAAACATATCAGAAGATGGAGGGTACACAAAAGGTAGGTTAGCTGGTATCTGGCAAGGAGAAAAGGAAGGAGGGAATAATTACAAACGAATTCAGCTGAGCCAGCAAATTCCTTCATGGTAGGATTTATCCAAACCCTCTTTAAAAAGGGGACAGCTATTTTTAATTCCCAATATTTTATTTAGTTCTACAGAGGCTTTTATAAAATAGATATAATTTCACAATAAACCTCTTATTTCCTGGCTTTACTGTACTGCCAGTACAGAATGACTACTGGATCAACATCTCGAATTCTGAGCCTGGCCCCTGTGCAGATTGATAGAACCAGCGAATAGGGCCAGGTTTGGGGGGGAGGGATGCATTTTTTAAATATCCTGTGGGAAATCTCAGGTTTAAAGAATAACAAGAGAAAAGACCCGCGAAACTCGCGGGGTGGGGTGGGGGAGGAACTCAGCAGGCGGAGGAGGAAGAAGCAGGTAAGCTTCCCCCTCCCATCGGTAAGCTTCCCCCCTCCCACCAAATTGGCCAAGGAGGCTTGTACAGGCTGGAGCAAGTCTTTCACCAGTGTTACCATATCTTTAAGGAGACGTTCCTCTCAATTCTTTGTTTTGTTCTCTCAGATCTTTTCTAGGTCCCGCGCGGCTTGCAGCCCCCGGGCCTCATCGGTCCTTCCCCCCTCTCCCTGTCCTCCCCCCCCATCGGTCCCCCGGCTCCAAAGCAAGGCCCACGCGGCTTGTAGCCGCCGGGCCTCACTGCTTTCCCCCCCTCCGAAGCGAGGCGCCCGGACCTCGCTGCCCCCCTGCCCGGCTCCAAGGCATGCGCAGGGGACGTTCTGTCAGTTTCGGGGGGATTTAAGTATCCCCCAATAGTTTTTTTTAGGTTTAGGATTTTTGTGCACACCTGGGGACCGTCCCAAGTGTGCACAAAAATCTCCCTCCCCTCCAGGTCCCCCCGATGCGCGGATTTAAGTATCCACACACCAGGGGGCGACTTCGGAATTAGATATATAGATGCCAAACAGGGAGTTGAATCCCCCTAAAAGGAGGGGAGCTGAATTCCCCCTAAAAGAGAAGTATGTTGTCAGTGTATGTGCAGGGAATACACCTATGTTGCAGCTGCTGCCTGCTGGTGAAGGTGATAGTGCTGCAGGTGAGTAGGGAATGGGGGCAGGGGGCAGGCAGATGTGAAGATGTGAAGGGAGAGCAGTAGGGAGGGGGCAGGAAAGGAGCCACCAGTATCTGAGGTAAGCAGGCAAAGGGATGGGGGAGCTGCTACTTCTGCTGACTGGGCTGGCTAGTGAATGGGTGGGCAGACACAGTAGTGGAGTGGGGGATGGGTGGGCAGGTGGAGAGGTGAGGAGGAAAAGGGGAAAAGTGGAGCTGTCCCTGCATGCTGAGAGGGTAGAGGAGCAAAGGATGAGATGGTTAGACAGTGTTACCGATGCAATGAACTTGAAATTGAGCAAACTCCAGAGGATGGCGGAAGACAGGAGAGCCTGTCGTGGCTTGGTCCATGGGGTCGCGAGGAGTCAGACTCAACAGTGCAACTGAACAACAAAAGGTGGGAGGAGAAAGCCACAGCTACAGATTTGCCAGGCAGGCATTGGCTCTGCAGGGGTGGGGGAACAAGAGGGTGCCCCATGAGGGAGAAACAAAAAGGATGGGGTCCCCTATTCTCACATCCCACGAGTCCCTGCTAGTTCATTATTAATCCATGCATCCTGCTATTTTACAAATTGCTTCAATAACTAGTAATCAAAATAATGACATTCTTTACAGGGAACTCTTTGTATAAGGTATTCTATTTTGGAATAGAGATTTTTGCTAAAAGAGGCATAACTTTTAGTTTCAAAGTCCTGTTTTCCTAGACCTAATGGCAGAAGCCAATTGCTCTTCTTACCCTCCACCATATTTAGTCCATAGTAACTCAAGTATCCAGTTCATTTTCCTGCTTTGGACTGAGGAAGAAATCCAAAAGAGGAATGGCTAGGGATACTTGATATCAATCCAGTGATGGTAAGGAACATTAGTAAAGCTAGCACAATGTTGCTGATAGCTCTAAAAAAATAACCTATTCCCCTCAGAGGTAGCTGAACCATTCTTTTTAGATTAATTACTGCTCGAACTCACTAGTGCATTACCAGGGATATTATGAAGTAAATAATATGCCACTTAGGGGCAAATCCTGAATTACTTATCCAAGGCCAACTACTGTGACATAAACAGGGATTTAGTGCATATAAGCTGTTGGGCATCTTAGGAACTCAGTTTTTTAAAACTCCTGTTTGTTCACAGTGGTAAAAAAGATACTTTTTAGTCAGGATCTGTGAGATTTATCTGATAGCAAACGCATTGTGGCAAAGGATTAACCTCTTGAAACATGTTTTACTACATCACGCTAATTAAACCCCTCAATTCTTTGGGGGATAAGGTGTCGTTCTTTAATTTTAATTGTTCTTAGAGCACATCTGTGACTTTTTCCTTTTTGTTATCATCATTCTCTCACGGCTAGTACTTGGAGCATGGGGAATTTCCGTGGTAGTGGTGGTCCAGCAGCCTAAAGGGAAGGAAGCGCTGCTAACATGAAGCTGAGCTCTAAGCAGACCTTGCTCATTGATTTCCTGGCTGACCCTGCTCAAGCTTCTTCACCTCCTTGTGCCTCAGTCAGCTCAGCTGGAAAATTGGGTAAAGAGCGAGGGCTATTGGGGAAAAAAAATCTTTTGAGTTTGAAACTAAAATTTCCCAGTTTAACTCCCCATTCTTCCACCAAAGTGAGTGCAGTCATTTTACACAGATGTAATTGCTGGTGGAGTGTACACTAATCATTTTCTTGAGCTTCATGGCACAAGGTTTGACATTTCATGACATGATAAGGACTCATGCAGTCCTGTGCATTCTCTGTGATAATTGCCTTTTTCTCTGCTGACGTTTTCTGTTCCATTACCAAGTAGCATGAGTTAATGGGCCTGGGTCTACTTCCATATGTACTCATCAGAAGGAAAGAATATCATATGAAATCTTTTGTTAATGCTAATTTTATTCACTGAAGAACTGAATCACACTCAGATCTAAGGGCTGAAGGTCCTTTCACGCTTTATTGCTCCATGCTAAAATTCTATAACATACTTGCAATGTTTTGCAGAACAGTAAAGTGCTGAGTCTATGGGTTCATGTACACTACCACTTTGTTTATATCAGCTAAAGGCAGGATATCTGAGATACACTGTTGTACCCTATAGATAAGTATTTTTAAAAAAAAATTAAGCAAGAAAACATGTCCAAGAATGTAATATCAACAAGAAAACTAGCAGTTCTTTCAATAGTTTTATTGCTTCCAGTCTCATGGACAATGGTTGCCAAGATGAAGATGGTTGTGAAAACTGGCAACTTTTCTGCTTGCTGTGCATGTAATAGCGGAGGGAAGGAGACAGGCCATTCCGTCTGATATACACCCTCCTAGACTCTTTAGTATTGCCGGTACAGTATCATGTTGACTAAAATGACAATCAGATTAGGAAGCCCATGGGTCATCATATTCTACCTGGCAGCCCACCAAGACCTGGAAGTGGCCCTGACTATTCAACCAATCTCTGCATTATGTAAACTGATATTTGAAATGGATGCTGCATCTGCAACAGACTCTATAGATAACATTAAAAACAATCGGTGCCTTAAAAGAGAACTATTTTGTTATGTGATATATTTTTGGGGGGAATCAGTAGGTTTTTGGGGAGCAAGTTCTCAAGATCCATTCATCACAATGGAAGTTCTAGGCCTAAAGATTTACCATGGCTGCTGTTCCTGTACTTTACTTTTGTAAAGGGAAATGTGCCTGTGATATAGATATAGATCCACGTCAAGGACATTTAATGGCTTGTGGATAACCACTCAACCACTCATGCTTGGTGTGTATGTTTCAGGTGGTCTCTCATGGGCTCACACAAAAGCTCCATCCTCCTGGTAATTTAGCAATATTTGTATTGGGAGACAGCCAACATCTCCTGCTTGTGTCAATCCTTTTATATTACAAAGGGCCTGCAGATCTGTCCTGTATGACCTATGTTGGGAAAATGCACATTTCCTCTTCCTCTGAAAGATTCCTTTTCCATCTATAACTTGTTTTTCCATGTCTTCCTTCCCATATTTTGGGCAGGAGATCACATTTGCACAAACTAACTTCACTTGAATGTTAAATGGCATATGGGCAACTTTTTTGTTAGCTTTATGGATGTGCTTTGCCTTGTATACTGAAGGACCCTCTTTCTGTCTGAGACCCTGGATATTTGCTGCAAGTCAGAACAGACTCTCTAGAATGATGGTCTGGCTAAATATAAAGTACAGATATGTTCCAGTGCTTAAGCTGAAATTTACTTTCTAACTGCAGCCATAGCATAATCAGTAATAAGCTCTGTCTTTTGTTAGTGCAGTATATGTTGAAAAAGCTATTTTCCCTTAGTATGTTTTATTGTAAACTCATGAATAATTTGCTGTGTCTTATTTGCTATTTGAAAACAGTTTTGAAATGTTTGCATGCCACAGAGCCTTGTTTGAGATTTTCTTTCTCTTTATAGTTCGTGCATGTTTCCCATTTGTCACAATTTCACAAGACACTTTGAAATGCTTTCTAATCACTTGAAGTCATAAATCCCAGATAGCATGAAACCATGCAAACAAAAGATGAAACAAGCCCTATTAGGTCATCTAACCCATCTTACTGCCAATTCAGGACTGCTCCACGGATCCTGACTGCACTGCCAGGACGGACTTCCTGAGATGAAATGAGAGTCACAATGCTATCTCAGAATATTTGGAGCAACACTCAGACTTTGCTTCTTTGTAAACTGATAGAAGGTCTCTTTCATGTTAGTGTCTCACCAGAAAGGAAAATTTAACATACTGATCCAACAATGAAGTTATTGTTAGCAGAGGTATTCTGCACAGTTTCAAGAGATACTGGCTGCAATCCTGCGTGCAACTCAGCTGTTTAAATCCTGCTAAGCAATCTAACCACCAGCAGGATTGGGCTGCATCTATGAATCAAAATGCAATAATCATAGCTAATTCTGTTGTTTTGGGTTTCTGATTTTCACTATAATTAAAATATCAGAAATTAATATCTGATCCTGTTAATGTATCCATCCTTGTGAAAAAGTTGTTTCCTAAGCAATAGCATTACAAAAAATTGTACAAGCTAAGAAAATCTGGTGCCTATTTCATTCAAGAGGGTTATAAAACTACTTTTAATTTCTGCCAGAAGAAGATCAGGATTCAAATAGATGAGAGAAAGTGAAAATATAATTGACCTAATTTTGTAGTCGTAATAAGAAGGAAGCGTGGCCTAATCAAGCTTAGTTTCTTGGCTCATCCCGATTCAACAGTTCTTTCTAGTCTGTTTGTAAAATACTCCCTTCCACCTGCTGGGATATTCTGCTATATATGTTAATAGCGTTGAGAATTGCCGTAAAGGTTGCTGTTCAATTAGGCTAAAACCAGTGAGGTTTTAGTACTCTTGTCGTTCTTTTCAACATGTGGGTGCCTTTTTGTTTCTTCGAAAATCCAGCTTTGCCTTCATCACAGCAAAAGTGTTCCTTTTAAATCTGGAACAAAGAAGTAACAGAGCAAATTGAAAAGATGTAGATGTAACTACAAAAGAATACATCTTAAAGGATACGTGCTTTCCCCTGTGTGCATTCGTAACTCCCATTCAGTTTAAATAAATCACAGTATGTGTACAGAATAAAAAGTGAAAATATACATTTCTCATTAGGTAATTTCCCCCCTCAAGATTTAAAGCTCTTGATCACACATCTAGTCTCACAAAGTAGCCCTTATTAATCCAATCAAAACCAGGGCAGCAATATAAACAGCTTATACAGTTAATTGTTTTTGCTTTGTTGCACTGGTGCATTATTCACTCCTGTGCCCGAGGTCCATCAGTGCATGAGATTTCTGGGCCTAGCCTTGGATAGCTCCCATGTGGAACTTCAGGAGGCATCTACTGGTCATTCTCTGTTACTGTCAACAGTCTATATATCACCAACTCTGGGATAGTATAAATGCTTATTTCTTTATGCTTTATTCTGCCATTATGGGGGTTATTCTGAGCACCCCAAATACATCTTTATTCCTCTTTGAATATCTCTGAAAAACTTCAGACTTATTAAAAAAAACAACCTGCATCTCTGACAAGTATTTTCCCCCTTCAGCCTCTCTTTATTTGCAGTTGAGTTATAGAATTCTACCTAAAGCTTACCATGGCTATAATTAAAATTCTATGCAAAGTAACCTGAAGACCACCAGATTCCAGATATTCATATAAAATCTGTTGCTATGGGAGCTGGTATTGAATGGCAATGTACCGAGGAGGGGGGGGGATCTGTAATGTTACATTATGTTTGCCCTGTTCCCACTGGAAAGACCCTTAAAATAAAGTCACCTTTTATCTTTGCTTTCTGAATAAACATAAAACTGGATTTTTAGTGCAAAATCCCGATTTCAAGGTTATTGATGCCAGACTAAATTAATACAGTCTGTGCGATAGCATACAAAATCCTCAGCAAAGCCAGGGATACTCCTGTCTTTTGAATGCTTGACATTTGTTTTTCATCATGAACTTAAAGGTCACCAGCTACAGAAGAATCAGGATACCTGCCCGAGTTTACATTTACATGAATTTTATTTTACTCCCATGTGCATTTTTTTATGAAATCCATCACTTGGATAAAACTGTATCCTTCTCTTATTATCTAGGCAGGATAAACTAGAAGAGTTGTCAACATACTGCCTTTAAGAACCATCAAGAGGTTTTTTTAAAAAATGATTGGTCCTCTGTAGAGAAGAGTGATATGCAATATGCTCTCGACTATTGCTTTTCTCTTGTTCTGATCAGTCCAGCTAAACAACTCCATTCACTAGCACTTTGATTTACTTGATAAGTCATAATTTCTAGTATCGCCAATGGATTTAATTTGTTTAAATCATGATTAAGATAATTTTACATTTTAATAATAAATGTACATAGCAATTTATATACATCACACCCATTCTCTTCCCCAATTGATACTTGAGTGCTGTAGGCAAAAAAATAAAATAAAGAAAAAACCTTCTATAAAATACAATTAAGACGGCTCAGAAGCATTGGTACTTTCTGAATTTCAGTGTGAGTTTCTAGACAAACAGAATCCATTTAGACTTAATGCAGGATCCTTGGGTTTATATGGCTTCAAATGGAGATAAATATTGCATAATATAGAAAGTACTCTGGCCTTTTCTGCATGTAAGATTTCTTTTCGTAGTTTTAGCTGGGCATGTGACCCATCCCACTGTACAGTCCCTCTTTCCTTTCCCTTTTTAGTAGAGGCAAATAATATTTTTTCTTAAAAAAACCAAAATACCTGTGGAGCTGATCGAGCATGATGCATTCATTTTCCTTGATTTTGTAGTGAGGGAAAAGGCTAGCATGAATAATTCAAAAATAATGCTGAGACTGTTAAGATTTAGTACTGGAGAGGTCATTGCAGTTGGGAGAATGAGCTAGGAGAGTATTACTATTCCACGATCTTTGAATCTCAAGGTGACATCATTATTATTTCCTCTATACTATAATGTGGTGCTGCAACCAACTTATTGCAGTGTTTCTCTTGTAGGGTAGAAAGATCAATTACATACAGACCTCAAAATGTGAACTATAAGCATAGTATCCAATAAAACTGTCATTAACAGTCACCACAATTTTAGCTGTATGCTTCCAGGTCAACCAGTTTTTAAAAATGGTAACTGACATTGAAAGGTTGAATAAAGAGTACTCATTCTAAAGGGAACAAGTTTTAAAAGCCAAATAAACTCTTTGATTAACATAGTGTTAATCCTTTCCTGGATGACTTTTTAAAAATATAGATTCTATGCATGTAAATACTTTGTTAGCTAAGATATACCCTGGAAAAAACAATTAAATAACTTAAGTTCTTTTAAGTATGGAGAACCTGAGACAAAGTATTCTCATTCAAATATGGCTGAAATGTTTAGTTTTCAGCAGAATATGTAAAGATATTAAGTGATGAAGGAATGCAATTTCAACTCTAGGGGTAAATCCAAAAGCACCTTTAAGACCAATAAAGTTTTGTTCTGGATATAACCTTTTGTGTGCATGCACACTTCTTCAAATACATTGAAACAGAAGTCACTATTACATATAGGTAGAGAGTTGGGAGGGTGTTGCTAGGAAAGGCTAATTAGGGCCAAGATGCAAAAGTAACTGAGCAATAAATATAGCTAAAATTGGATTAAGGCAATCGGTAGGACCTGTGGATTGCAGCAGATTATACTCTGTTACAGTATAATAACAGAGTTTACAAACAGATGTGAGAGCTGAATGACATTAGACAAGAAACCAATAAACCCTGGGGGTTTCATTGTCCTGAGTGCTGTAATAACTTGGAATCTGAACATGGACACTGACACCAGAGCTTGCAATGAACCCAGTTGCCAGTTTTGCTGCCACATGCACCCAGGCAATGCAATCACTGGACCTAACAACATCAACTATACCGTCTCAGGCTCATTCACTTGCTCATCTTCTAACATTGTATATGCCATTAACTTCCAACAGTGCCCTTTAGTTCTCTACACAGGGCAAACAGGTCAAACCCTACACCAAAGCAGAAATGGACATAAATCTGACATCACGAATTACATTGGGGGACCTCAGTGGGGGACCTCAAAGTAGCTATTTTATTGCAAAAGAATTTCAGAAGCAGACTAGAATGGGAGATTGCTGAGTTAGAAGTTATTACTCGTACAATGGACAATGGAACCCCAAGGGCCCTTAACAGAAATATTGGGTTTTTTAAATCTCACTGCACATGCTAATGTCACAACTTATAGTGACCCTATAAATTAATGACCTCCAAAACATCCTATCATTAATAGCCTTGCTCAGGTCTTGCAAACTGTGGGTTGTGGCTTCCTTTATTGAATCAATCCATCTCATGTTGGGTCTTCCTCTTTTCCTGCTGCTTTCACCTTTTCCTAGCCTGTCGCTAATCAATCCTAATTCACTACCTTCAGTGAAAAATTAGGGTTTCAAGACTGAAAGCTTCCCATCCATTTCAGGAATGTCCCCAAGAAACATTCTGCACTCGTAGTCACCAAAACAACACACGGTGTCATCCTTCCATGCATCCTCCAAGGTGGCACACACAGTTCTGCTCTCCTCCATTTAATTCTGTCAACAACCCTGTGAGGTAGAATGAGAAAATTTGTGCTGTACAAGAGTGATTGGCTCAAAGTTACCCAATGAGTTTCGTGGCTGAGTGGAGATTTGAACCCTAGTCCAGCACGCTACATCACACGGGGGTCATTTCCTTATGATAAAATCCTAGCCCACTGAGATGTATGAATATTGCAACCATATGAATACAGACAATCATACAATAATTAGGGAAGCGGTGGTGCAGGCGGTAAAATGCCTGCTTTAACAACTAAGAGCAGCCATTGCAGCTGTTCGAATACCACCGCGGCCGGAGTGAGCTCCCGGCCTTCGTCCCAGCTCCCGCCAACCCAGTGGGTCGAAAGCTAATTAACATCTAATGCAAGTAGACGAATGGGTACCTACCCTTAGATGGGTAGTGGGCACCCACCTCTGATGAAGAGGCATGGTGGTAATGCGGATGGTGTGGCAGTACGGCGACAGACGACGGCATAACATCAGCGGCGGCGAGTGCTGGAGAGCGGAGCGGAGTGGAGCAGAGTGATCCCTGGTTGCCGGAAGGAACATCGAGCAACGGCGGCAATGGCGGCAGAGTCCTGAGGGGCGCACGACGAATGACGCAGGCACGGTGGTGCCTGATGGACGAAGCCGGCCGAAAGCATGCATGAAGCCGGGCGCCTGCGCGGTGCTGCTGTGGTTGCCGGAAAAAGTGTTGGGAGCCTGGAGGGGACGCCGCGCCAGCAGCCGAGAAAGGACTGTATCGATCTAGCCACCGATAAATAGATGCCGAGCCGAGCCAAGGAAGCAGGAGAAGCATATACCACCAAGGGTGCCGGTACGCAGTCCCACCCCTAACTCTAGATGTGGCACAAGATAGGAAACTAGTTCTTAGAACGATAAAAATGTGAACTGCCCAGAGACCCCTTCGGGGGTTAGGGCGGTATATCAAGCCTAAAGTAATGATGATGATGATGATGATGATGATGATGATGATGATGATGATGATAACAAAAACAACAACAACAACTCTTTTCTACCCAGATAGCACCCCATCAATTGGAATGCTGCCATCTGAATAGGAAACATTCATGTGATTGTAGAAGCAGCTCCTATGCTATATGGCATGTGTGTGACATTACTACCCCATGGGAGAGACTGACCATCAAATTATATGCATTGTTTATTTAACAATTCTTTATTTCACTACTTTGCATAGTTCATAGTTCAAGAATACAAGAACATAAGAAGAGCCCTTCTAGATCAGACCAGTGGTCCATCTAGTCTAACATCCTGTCCTACACAGTGGCTAATCAGTTATTCTGGAGAACCAACAACAGGGCATAAAGGCTGAGGCCTTCCCCTGATGTTTCCTCCTGGCCCTGGTATTCAGAGGTTTACTGTCTTTGAATGTGGAGGCTCCCTTTAGTCACCATGGCTAGTTGCCTTGATAGACCTGTTTTCCATGCACCCGTCTAATCCCCTTTTAAAGCTGTCTATGACTCTGGGAGCTAATTCCACATTTTAATCACTAGTTGTGCAAAGATTTATTTTTCTATTCATAAATGGCCATCTCAATTTACGTTTGGTAACAAAACACCCAACCTTCTATCTCCTAAGAGACATCCAATAGAAATGCCATGTCCCACTACAGCAAAAGACAGAGACAAACCTCTGGTCCATTTCCAGCTACTCCAGCTATCCCACATAAGCACCATCTAACAGCTACTAATGTTCCTAATGGAAGAGTATTGTACTTTAACCCAAAGTTTATATATATATATATACAGTAGATGAACTCCTTGACTTTCAAGTATAACTTTATTGTGACATTGTGGAATTAGGAAGCAATCTAGTGTACAAAACTAGATCATACCACTTTGAAAGCCACAGCACAGAAACTAAGAAACTCTAGTCTTACCTTATTTTGTCCTGTGATAGAATGATGTTCCCTAGTGCAGTCGACCTCTCACACAGGACTTGCTGATACTCAGATGAATGAGAACAGCAGTTTTACTGACAGATTGCCTTGTCAAACATTACCTTTCTTTACACTGGATAGCAAGCTGTCTTGCAGAATCCAATCCCTTAAGGTACAAGGCAAGCAATGCATATATTCTTGAAAATATATGTTGAGTTGCTGTGAAACCACACTTACTGGTGGGACTGTGTATGTCCTTTCCATGGTACATCCAGTTTTGTTGATTTTATTTTTTAACATACATCATGAATATAGGGGGGGGGACTCTCTGTCATTCTGAAGTATACATCAGTCCCTTTAGAACATAGTTCAACATTTCCCTCCTTGGGCTGACAGACCTCAGTCAATATTTTCCACTATTACTTATTGCACCATTAGTAGGTGGGGAGGGAAATAACTGAAAATTCCACATTCATGCTCTCACAATTCTCTTCCTTCTCCACCCCATAGTAAGGAGCTAGCTATATGAGAAGCTCTTCTGCTCTGGTATACCCTTGCAATGTTGGTTAGGGTAGTTATCTTAAAGCATAAGAGAGTAGATTAAGAATAAGATTGTTGGAGAAAATATAGTGTGTAGCTCTTCTATATCAAAATCCCCAGAAGAGTGCTGAGATCAGCTGATAAGAACTCACCAATGATCCCCAATCCTAGGGAGGTCCGGCTGTCCTCGACCAGGACCAGGGCCTTTTCAGTCCTGGCCCCAACCTGATGGAACTCTCTGCCGAATAACATCAGGTATCTGTGGGATCTGATGCAATTCCGCAGGGCCTGTAAGGCAGAGATGTTCTGCCAGGCTTTTGGTTGAGGACAGCAATGGTTAAAACTGGCACCCTGCTTTTTTACTTTTGGTCCCACATCCCCTGCCCTGCTGCGTGGGGAGCATGGCAGGTGGCAAAACAGGGGTTGATCACTATCTGGATTGGTTGTTTCATTAGTGCATTGTCATAATTTTTTCTGTTTTAATGGTGGGCAATTCAGAAATCTAAATAATAACAATAATAATCTTTTATATTATTCACTTACTTGCCTTCAACTGTACTTATTTAACATGGAACTGGAAGAGATGTTTATATTCACAACCAGGGCATATCCCAAGTCCCATTGATTTCTGTGGTAGTGATTTAAATAAGTACATAATTCTTCCCTGAAATCAATGGGATATCTGTTAATTTGGCCTGGATTGTGCCCTCAGTCTTGCTCTTGAAAATGGAGAAATTTAGACAGAAGGCAGAGAGAAAGCGGAAAGGCTCGGTGCCTATTTCACCTCAGTTTTTTCCCTGAAAAAGAAAATAGGCTTTTCTAGAGATGGTAGTAGGCATGGCATGGCATCCAGGCTGCTGGTTGATGTGGACAGAGAAGTTATTGAGAGACACCTGGTTCCACTGGATGTGTACAAGTCCCCCAGGCCAGATGGTGTGCACCTGAGAGTGCTCAAAGCACTTTCTAGAGAGCTTGCAGAGACTTTGTCCATCATCTTCAAGACAAAGGATGGGAGATGTGCCAAAAGAGTGGAGGAGGGTGAATGTTATCTCAATTTTCAAAAAAAGTAAGAAAGGATGGCCCAGGAAACTACAGGCCAGTCAATCTGACCTCTGTCCCAGGGAAGATACTGGAGCAGATTTTAAAGGGCTCAGTCTGTGAGACTTTGAAGTACCACTTGGTGAACGAGGGAAGGTGAATAGAACTGAACCCAAAGAGTAGTTGTCAATGGCTTTTTATCTGATCAGAGGGAGATGTCCAGGAGGGTGCCACAGGAGCTGAGTTCTGGACCCTGTACTTTTCAATATTTTTATAAATGATCTGGATGAGGGGGTGGAGAGACTAATTAAATTTGCATTTGACTCATACGCATATTCGGATGAGTAGCAAACACCCCTTAAGATAGATAGAATTCAACAAGCTCTGAACATACTGGAAAAGTGGGCAGATGTGAACGAGATCCAATTCAACAAGGATAAGTGCAGAGTTCTACATCTGGGGAACAAAAATTAGAAGCACACATACTGGATGGGAGATATACTTCTGAGTAATAATGTGTGTGAACAAGATCCTGGAGTATGAGTAGACTGTAAACAAAATATGAGGAGTCAGTGTGATGCAGCTAGAAAGACTAATGCAGTTTTGGGGTGTATCAGTGGAGGCATACATCCAAATCGCAATATGTCATATTCCCACTGTACACCACAATGGTCAGGCCACACCTGGAGCACTGTGTGCAGTTCTGAAGACCTCATTTCAAGAAGGATGTGGACAGAATGGAGCAGGTGCAGAAGAGAGCAATGAGGATGATCAGGGGCCTGGAGACAAAACCCTATGAGGAAAGGCTGAGGGACTTGGGAATGTTGCCTGGAGAGGAGAAGATTGACGGGGGACATTATTGCTTTCTTTGAGTATTTGAAAGGCTGTCACTTAAAGGAGGGTAGGCAGCTGTTCCTGTTGGCAGCAGAGGACAGGACTTGCAATAATGGATTTAAACTATGGGTGGAAAAATACCAGCTGAATATTAGAAAACAATATTTTTACAGTAAAAGTGGTTATGATGGACCCCTTCCACTTCCCTCCCTCTGAGGTTAAATTTTCCTGTTTCTAGCCCTTCGCTGACTGAGCAGCCGTGGTAATGTGTTTTCTTCTTCCATGAAGAAACCTTTGCAGTCCCACCCTGTCAGTCAGATATATTTTGACTACTTGCTCAGCTCAGGAACCTGAGAGAAAGGATAGGATCACCCTTTAACTTAAACCCTTGAAAATGGCACTTGAGACACTTTAAACTTCAAAAATAACATAAGGTTTTATTTAACATCAAAGAGAGATCAAGAGAAATCAGGGGTGAAATTACAGAGATAAACTTAGTACAAGCACAGACCTTTGTTCTTACATATCAGGCTATTGAGAGGTTCTTAATTAATCACAGTTACTTAGACCTTTATATTGAGAGGCTTTTGTTCCACTGTTTCCCCAAACACTCTAGTATTCTTTATTTGAGTAACTGCTGATTCTTTTGGTGCCCAGAAGGCTGGTACCCTTTTCCCAGTACCCAAACCCCTTCTCTTGGAACACCACTACTCTTCTTGAGTAATTCACTGAATTTTAAGGTCTCTACAGGCAGTTTCTAATCACACCAAACCAGAGAATTCTGTACTCCTCAGAGATAACTTTCCCTGTTTGACTGGGTAAGGAATCTTTTTCTCTCTCTAGAAGATCTATCCTTTTTCCTTTGGCCTGAATGGGAGTCTTCTCTACTACCCAAACTTCCTTGCCAAACTCTCCCCCAGTTCTCTGTCTGTGTTCAAACTGCTCACAGCTAATGCTGAATTCAGACTGTGTTCAGTCAAGGTAGAAATCTGACTCTGTCAGCACTAAACCCTTTTTCTGTC
Organism: Gekko japonicus; assembly: GCF_001447785.1. Taxonomy (NCBI): domain Eukaryota; kingdom Metazoa; phylum Chordata; class Lepidosauria; order Squamata; family Gekkonidae; genus Gekko; species Gekko japonicus. The sequence continues at coordinate 2,631,340 of NW_015163094.1, read as the reverse complement.
AGCGCTATTCTCAGATGGTTTCAGTAAATGTCTCTTCTCAGTTAAGGCAGGAATCTGACTGAGTCTCCTCAGCATCCAGCTCCCTCAAGAGTTTTTCTGCTCAGCTGATGCTAACCAATCAGATTGCTTAGAGCAGCCTGTCACTAAAGGCTCTCTGACTCTGTGAATAATTAACCCTTCGCAGTCCTTTAGTTTTTGTACAGCACTTCTAAACCTCTTAAAAAGTGCAGTCTGTCACAGAGGCTCAGCAGTAGAATCAGCGGCCTAACGAGGTGGTGAGCTTCCCCTCACAGGGAGTCTTCAAATGGTATATGGACGAACACTTTTCAGAATTGCTTTAGGCTGATCCTGCATTGAGCAGGGGGTTGGACTAGATGGTCTCTATGGCCCATTCCAACTCTATGATTCTATGACATATACCCCAAGAAACATTTTAATAACAGTAACCAAAGAGCTGAACACTATGGGATGTATTTAATATAAATCACTTAGACAACATTTTTACCTCCAAGCCTTTAAACATGCACAATGGAATACCTTAATATTATTTATTACTTTTTATTCTACATACTCAGGGGGACCTCTGCATTTCAAATTTAAAATAATCTGTGAAAATCTGTATTGATGCAATATCTTATTAGGCACCATAAAAATATTCCCTGAACTAATTTTTAATTAATATAGTTCATGGAAAACTTATAAAAGATTCATATATAATATGATAAAAGAAGTAAACATCTTCAATGTCATGTCATTTAATTTTTTTCTCTTTGTGAAATATCTCCTTTCATGTTATCACAATGACAAAACCAAGGTTTAGAAGATTTCTTACATTTCTGTTTTGCCAGATCTGTCAATTTTTTTTGATAATTTAGAGAAAAAAATGCCCTACTTGCTATTTTTGTGACCCAACTTTATTTCTCAACTCTTGTGATATACAACAGTGGTATGTGCGGTGCTGTAATCTAAGATACTGAACTGCTACTACAGGAGGGAGATGGGAAACATATTGTGCATTTATTGGAAGTTAATGTCAGGTGACATTCACAAAAGAGAATTAGACCAAGTTATATATTGCAGGAGAAACGATTTCTCTGATAGAGAATTCTAGCCTGTTTTGGCAACTTACTGCCAGCCTAGCAGTTCAAAAGCCAGAAAATGCAAGTAGATAAATAGGTACTACTACAATGGGAAGGTAACAGCGTTCCGTGCACCTCAGCATTTAGTCATTTGGACAGTGCTGGTTCTTTGGCTTGGAAACGAAGATGAGCACCACCCCCTAGAGTTGGATTTGACTAGCTTTCGAGCAAGGGAAACCTTTACCTTTACTTTATCATTAGTGCACTCAGTGCTTTACATTTTTTTTTTAAGGTGCTGGTAAACATATATAAGGTTGTACCTATTTCCACCAATTCCCCCCTCAGGACTTGGGAGAGGCCTTCCAGCATCAGGAGGAGGAAGAGGAATAGGAGGAGGAGAGATTTACCTGGCTTCAGCTGGTGCATCATCTGAGTCCATTCTTGGTTCAATCAGATCTAGCCATAGTGACCCATACTTTAGTTATATCTAGACTGGACTATTGTAATGTGCTCTGCTTGGGGCTAACCTTGAAGACTGTTCAGAACTTGCAGCTACTACAGAATGCTGTGGATGGACTGCTGGTTGGGACCAGCTATCAGAAGCATATGTCCCCAACATTACAACAATCACACTGGCTACCAATCCACTCCCAAGCCCAATACGAGGTGGTTTTGACCTTTAAAGCCCTACATGGCTTGGGACCAGGGTATCTGAAGGTCTGTCTTCTCCTATACATTCTTGGGGGGGGGAATTAAAATTGGAGGGAGATACCCTCTTGACTGTCCTGCCAATTAAGATGCTCATTTGGAGGGCCTTTTCTGTGGCAGCCACACAATTATGGAACGACCTCCCCAGGAAGGTGCACCTGGCTCCCTCACTGTTGATTTTCAGGAGGCAACTGAAGACAGTTTTATTTAGGAATGCATTTGATTTCATGTAGCTTTTATTATTGGCAGTCCTATTTAGTGTTTTTAAACTCTGCCTTTATAATCACTGTTTTTATTGTGCTTTTATAATGGTTTATTTATATTGTAAGCCATTTTGAGTTCCTCAAAGGAGAAGATGGCTAATAAATGTTTAAAATAAGAATGTAAACAAATAAAGCCCTGACATATTGTCAAAGGCTACTAAATCCAGTTCCTATGCTACATAGAAGGAACTCCCTTTATCCTCTGCAGCGACAGCCACTACCTACAAAAGCCACACCGACAATGGTAGTTGGGTGCACACTACACTTGGTGGATTTATGTCTACAAACATCATCTTATTTCCCTTAACTGTGGTCCAGTCCCAAAATAAATAATAACATAGACATTGAATGTTACTTGTAACTGAGCATTATGAAACAACTAGGAATAAGGACCGTTGTGAAAATAAATACAACGAGCTCTAGAAAGAGGCTCTGGGAGAGTGCCCCAGCATTGGGCACTCAGCTTCAATTTGCTGTGGTGACTTCAGCAGGATATAATGACACAGAGTCCACCATTTTCTCCAGGGGAACTGATCTCTGCCATCTGAAGAGCAGTTGTAATTTTGCATGATCTCCATCCCTCCACTGGAGATTGGCAACAATGGTTCCCCATGAGGGAATGGCTGGTTTGGATGGTGGAGTCTATGGCATTGTACCTGTCTGAGGTCCCACCCCTCCTCAAACCCCACCCTCTCCAGGCTCCCCTTCTCAAATCTCCAGGAATTTTCCAATCTGGACTTGGCACCCCTATCTCCCTCCCAGCCAACTGTCAACTTACCATTATCTACCCCCTGGCTTCAGCTTTTCATCTCCTCCCCTTCCTTCCTAGAGAGCAGTTGTAATTCTGAGTGATCTCCAGCCCCCACCTGGAGATTGGCAACAATGGTTCCCATAAAGGAATGGCTGGCTTAGAGGGTGGAGTCTATGGCATTGTACCTGTCTGAGGTTCCACCCCTCCTCAAACCTCACCCTCTCCAGGCTCCACCCCTCAAATCTCCAGGAATTTCCCAACCTGGAGTTGGCAACCCTATCTCCATCCCAGCCAACCATCAACCTACCATTATCTGCCCCCTGGCTTCAGCTTTCCATCTCCTGCTCCCTCCTACAGAGTAGTCGTAATTCTGAGTGATCTCTAGCCCCCACCTGGGGATTGGCAACAATGGTTCCACATGAGGGAATGGTCCCCATGAGGGAATGGCTGGCTTGGAGGGTGGTGTCTCTGGCATTGTACCTGTCTGAGGTCCCACCCCTCCTCAAACCTCACCCTCTCCAGGCTCCACTGCTCAAATCTCCAGGAATTTCCCACCTGAAGTTGGCAACCCTATCAGGACTGGCCCCAATGAGTTTTCTTCCAAAGGTCAAAATAGGTGTTGAAAGGGCCTTTTACTGACAGATCATGGTTGCCTGGCGAAAGTACAGTTGGCAGCTCTGATTAGGGAAATACCTGAAGATTTGGGGGGTGGATCCTGTGGGGGGCAGCACTGGGGGGAACGGAAGAACTCAGCAGGGGATAATGCCATAGGGTCTACCCTCCAAAGCAGCCATTTTCTCCAGGGGAACTGATCTCTGTCATCTGGAGATCAATTGTAACAGCAGAAGATCTCCCGGTCCCATCTGGAGACTGGCAACCCTAGGGGAAAGTTAGCCACACAGCAGGGGGTTGAAGAGAATGATTTGATGGTCGCTGGCCCACCTCATTAGCCAGCCAGTCATGGTGGAGCCAAAAAGGAGAGAGAGCCTTTTAAAGTTTATTTTGACAGGAAAGTGGTGAAGCTGTCAGTGGGCGGGAGAGGGGGTTATGCTGAAAGTACTTTTTTTTTTTTACTGACAGAATTTGGTTGCCTACCAACAGCCACTGAGGGGACAGTTAGTCACAGTTAGTCCCACGCAGGAGCCAAGAGAAGTGTCTTCTTCAGGAGAAAGTCCAGCTTTCCAGGAGCCGCAGCTCGTTTCCTCTAGGCCAGACCCTCCCTGGCGCTGCTGCTGCTTCTGAAGGTGGGGGAGCCTTTGAAAGGTGCGGGGCAGCCTTCTCTGCAGTACATCCCGCTGAGCTATCGCTCTGACAAAGCGCTGGCCTTGTGGCCGAGGGAAAAGGAGAGGGGCTGCGAGGTGCCGCGAAGGTGAGTGCTTCCCTTGCTAGTTACCGCTCGCTAGGTCTGCCTCCTTCTCCTCTGTGGAGGGATTGCTGCTCCCTCGGTGGAGCATCCATTCCCTTCCTCGGTTCCCTCCAGACTGAGAGCGGGACGCTGGCTGCTGGCTCTGTGGGCAGGGCGAAGCCAATGCAGCGAGGCAATGCAGCCAGGGGATTGGGAGTCTGCAAGAGTGGCAGCCAAGTAGACCAAAGGCTGTAGAAGCGTGTCCAGGAGTCACACCGAAATGTCAGATTCTGCCACGCTTTCAACCACAGATGTTGCTCAGACTGTCTCCGTGATTAGCCAAACTTCTTGTCAGATATGCAATGCCAGGCTCCAAATAGCCAGTAAACTCAAAATAGCCAGTAAACACCCCCTTTCTTCCCTCACCCCTTGGATATCAATCTCCCCCCTCTCTTAATTCCCATTTTTTAATCAGATAATGCCCTCCTCTTTCCTCCACCCCTTCTCAACCCTCCCTTTCTCTTCCCTACCCCTTCTCAATCTCCTCTTTATCCCTCTACCCTTTCTCAGGCAATCCCCCCTCTTCTTTCCCCCCACCTTGGGAGCAAGAGTGGGTGTGGCTTGGCCCTCTGGGGTCCTGCATCCATCATGGCAGTCCCCAGGAGCTGTGGCGGCTACGGCAGGGTCTCCAGGGGCCTTCACAGTGGCCTGGTTGTTGGGAGTTGCAGCAGGTAGGATAAACATATGGAGCAGAGGTCCATGAGTGGTTGTTGGCCACAAGTTACAGATGGAACACTCTGTCAGCTTCTGATCCAATTTTCCTGAGGACCAAGCCTATACTCTTGTGGCCTGGTACCCACATCAGGCAATTTATCTCAAGAAAAGGCTGTAATGGTAGTCACAGAACCAAAATTTTCTATATATGACTCTCTTCTGCACTGTGTTTGCTCTTTAAGGCAAAAGATTGGGACTGCTGATAGAGACATGTGACAAAGCCTACAATGATGACTGTAACTCACTCCAAATATGGTGCTTTCACTACTCTGAAGGTACAAAAAAAGTACAAAACCTAACTATGTGAAGAAATGCCAGTCTTGAAGATCTTTGGTTCTGCTTTTCTGTCTCACTGTTTGAAGGGCTGTGGAGATAGGTGTTGTGCAGTATCAGTCAAACAGCTAATGACATTATATGTTGGTGGTCTTAATTTGCTTTAAATTTCATCAAAAATGCCTCTGGGGTATTTCTTAATGTTAGAAGAAAGACAATGATTAATTCAATACTCAGGTGCAAGACAGGGTCAGGGAAGGAACTTTACTGAAGATAGCAAGCTTTTCATGATGAATTTGTGGTTCGAAGCATCATTTTATGATGCATTTCCTATTTTGTTATCAGGGGAAGTATGATGTGTGACATGCAAGTGATCACAGTGTTTTGGCGCAATGTTCTGTGATGGGCTTTTCATAAAAATTAGCTGACAATGTCATGAGTATACAAGTAAATTTATAGCTTTCATACTGGACTACCATTCCCATAGCAATTTCCAATCACTTGGGCTTTTTATTAAGTTTATTGTTCTTTTATTGTTCAGCAGAGTGTAAGCAGTGAGATTGCAAATAAATGTAAGTTTCACTGGGTATGAAGTCAAGCTTGTAGAATTAGGGAAGAAACAAGTGAAGGAAAGCACAAATTAATTTGAATCATTTGTGATATGAAAGCCTACATCCTGGCGTTTCTTGTCAAATGCATATTTTGTCGACAGCAGCTGAAGCTGACATACTGCTCATGTTCATCTCGACAAAGAAAAATTCTGAAAACAAAGCATCATTTGTACTAAAAAAAATTGAATTGACGGAGCTTTTGACTTCCTTGCAGAGATCTGTCATTTATGTTTCCCTAGATCACTTCCAAAATTCGTCATTTTGGCTTCTCATACCAGCGTTTGCTTTCAGCATACCAGAAACCAACAAGTGAAGGGCATTGAACTTTCTCAGCGCAGTATCATTCTAATAATATCTGCAGCTTGAGACCTTCGGCATTTATTTCCCTCCACTTATTTTCCCTCAAAGAATGAATGCTTTATCATTTTGGTTAATATCCCAAGCAGCAGAGCAGAAAATCAGACTCATAGCTTTTAATGACATATTTTCAACAGCAAGTTAGTAAAAAAAATTGTGTGTGTCTTCAATACTTACATAGTCTTTGGAAAACATAATTAAAATTTGTGTTCCTTCCTTGTTATTACTGCATTGGAGTAAGTACACTAAAATGAGATGCTGTTTGTCTGGACAAACAGACAATAGCTAGTATCCACCAGTAAATCGATTTGCTACATGGTTTGTGCTATTACTTAAGTTATAAATAAAATGATTTTTCCCAGATGGCTCCCTGATGGCTCTGCAATCTTCCCAGCGCCACAAACAGCTTTTCATCCCTGCTGTAAGTCCCTTGTGACTCCCTTGATCCACTAGCACCTACTTCTTTGTTCCTTCCTTGCAGATTCTCTGAAAGCTTTCCCCAGATGGTAACCTCACACTGCCACACTTGCAGTGACAGAAAGAAGTTTAGATACAGTTAATTCAGGGACCAGGAATCCTAGTAAGAGTCATTTCTGGAAATCTTTGCAAAAAGCCTTCGGCGTGTTTTCCACTATGCAGTGTTGTACCTGAAAGTCACTGGACTATTTGTAATTGAATGCCATTTGACAAACTACTTCATATCTGCACTATGGCCACAAAACATGGTACGTAGGATACAAAAAAATAAATAAAGACTGATGGGTGAGAAAAGTGGTGAGGTAGAAGAGCAACACACACCTGAATATCTGTTCTGGTTTAGTGGCTAATAAGAGGAGCATAAGCTGGGAAGTCGCTAGTTCAAATTTTACCTCAGCCATGAACTCATCAGGTAGACTTGAAGAACCTACTCTTTGTCAACCCCAGCACCACCATCTGCAACATACAGTTTAATAATACTGATCTACCTAATAGAGATGTTATAGGGATTGCCAAAATAAAGTCTGTGACGTGCTTTAAACACTTGAAGTGCAAGAGATAGTTGTTATTCTAAAGTGTTATTATAATGATGACAGCATCCCCAGAGGGTCATAAATATAGAGCATGCTCCCACTGAATTTGGCAGAAATTCTGGATATATTTTTCTCTCACACAAGGAAGCGAGCTCAGTCCACAATGCAATCATGTAAGGAAAATCTCTTAGAGATTGTTTTTAGAATTGCTTTGTAACAATTAGTCATGGGGATGGCTGATACCTCAAACTATCAAAGCAGTACATTTCCCTCTATTCTTTAGTGGTAGAATAAAAGAACTGTTGGGGACCTGTAGAGTGATCAAGCAGCTGTAGTTCTTCCTGCTTCCCACTTAATATTTGTGAAATATTACTTACTTGTGCAGCCTGAATAGCCATGAATAGCTTAATCTTGTCAGAAGTAGTAAGCTAAGCAGGTTTAGCCATGCTTAGTACTTGAATGGGACCCCACCAAAGAAGACTGGTTTGCTATGCAGAGGCAGGTGATGGTAAACCATCCCTGCTCATCTCTTGCCTTGAAAACCTCATGGTGCTGGGGTTGCCATGAGCCAGTTGTGACTTGGTGGCACACAATTATTACACAGGGAGGCTGACTATAGTATCTGATCTACATAGTATCTGACTATAGGTCCTGTTCACACTAGGGGTTTTGGGCCGGGAGCAGGACGGATCGGGGGTGGAGCAAACGGGCGCGATCCCACGGCAACATCTGGGAAGCATTGCCTGCCCGTCCCCAATCTGTCCTTTCTGCCCGAAAACCCGCACTACAAAGAACCACCTACCTGGGTGGTTCTTCTGCTTGAAGCGCCACAAGCCAGGCCGTCGGATCGCTGGCGCGTCTTTGCGCCGGCTCATCCCCGGCTCCTAGCCGAACTGCGCATGCTCCGACATGCGCAGTTCGGCAGGCTCCCCGTCCGAACTGTGTTTTCTCCCCGGCATCTGATCGTGCTGGGGAGAAAAGGCGCCGCAGCCCAGGGGATCGTGGGATCCCGCCGCGGCGTCTCAACTTTGGCTCGGCTTTTAAAAGCCGCGCTTTGAGCGACTTATCCCCTGTCGTGTGGCAGGGGCCATAGTATCTGATCACATCATTAAAGCCCCAGCATTACCTACCCCATTACAAATGTTTGGAAAACTGAGATTGGGAGCAGAGAGAAAATAATGGTAGGCTTGATGATGTAATCAGAGATTACAATGTGAGGTACGATGGACTGAGTGTAGGACTTTGCAGACCATGGTTCCGATTCCTTATCAGCTATGAAACTCACTGGGTGACCTTGGACTCGTAGCTATCTTTCAGCCAAAGTCACGTCATATATGTAGATCACCCTGTGTTTATAGGCACCACAACTTACTTTAAGCACTTCACCAGGTCATCACAAATAGAAATGTGCCATCTGTGGTTTTAATCATCTTGCCACACATGCTCCGTTTGTTATGCTTTTAATTCTCTAATGAATTTGCTGAAGCTCTTTTCGCTGGATTTTTAAAACTGTGGTATTAACATTTGCACTTCTTATTATGATTTTAATTATTTGCTTATTATACAATCTTCTCTGCTGGCATGTTTTTACTGTTTAGAACTGCTCTCGTAGTTTTACAATGTGCTGTGCTTATTTTGTTAACTTTTGATACTGCTGCTTAGTATTATTGTTACTGGTCATTGTTTTAGTAGTTTCAATTATTGATTCATTGTTGAAAGCCGCCTCAAGCATGTCATATGGGGAAAAGGCAAATATATAATCAAAATAATTAAACAGAAATTAAATGAAATAGATCATTGTGGTATACAAAGCCAAAGTGATAGCAACTGGTAAATGGAAACTGTGTATAATTAGTCAGTTTATGTACCTTGATTTTACACCCTGTCAAATATTACTCATGCCAATCTTTTTGAATGGTTATTATTCATATGTTGGTTTTTGTAGCTTCCCAGTACCCCTATGTGTCCTTTTTACCCCGAATCCATTCATCTGATCATCATGGATTTAATCTATTATTAATCATATATCATTTGTGTTCTGATTTCTGTCCTGCGAATTAGAGCGCTGCCTATTCAAAGCCTACTGAAACCAGAGACAACCATTCCATTGTTTTCATTCCAGTTTGGATCCAACTGTGGAGCTGAAAACTGTGTCAAAGACTAATTTAGGCTGCCATTCTGTGAACACTTACCTGAGAGTAGCCCCACTGGGCACAGCAAAATTTACTGCTGAGAATCACACTACACACCTGCAACATGGTTGTTCTAGGACTGCTGTATTTTCCTCCCTGGTGCTTGTGATACAGCAAACAGAAATTCATCAGAAGCTCTCCTACTTGCATTTCAATGCTGGATAAAGCTGAACTTACTGAATTTTCTGAGAATGTTGGTTAAAGTACGGGGGGTGGGGGTTGGAGAGAATAATGCACCATGGTTTTCTTTAGTAGAATAAAAGAGATACCCCTGCTTAGCACTAGTTTCCTCTATTGCAATCATGTAGTTTTTAAAAGATTTCTTGAAGTAATAAAGGACAATTAAATATGCAACAAATAGACATTTCTCAATTTTCCTATAAGCATACAATTTGACATCTTCACAGTGTTATGGATTAACATTGTGACACTGTTTCCTTGTACAAGCCTTGCTCATCACGTGACTAATCACTATTTAAATTATTTTTCCAATTCAAGTATGACATTATTTGTTATTGCCAAATATCTCATTATTTTGAATGGAATTGTATAGGGCAAAACAAAAGGCAGGAGACTGGATCCAGCAATCAATCCGCAGAAAGTGCAGATGGTTGCAACTCTTCCCTGTACTCTTGTCCCCTCAAAAGTCCTTTCCAACTCTAGGAAAGTTGATTCCCACATAGACTAATAGCAGCATGGGTTGGAAGGCTACAGTGTGGCTGAAAACACCCTTCCTATCCTACCTCTTCCATCAGTGAAGCTGCATTGATGGAGTTGGGAGGAGAGAGAAATTTGGCCCCCTTTCACTCTTGAGCACAGCTCCCTGCCACACCCGATCACTAGTCAATATGAGTCCTGTGACCCTAGTAATCCACTGCGAGGAAATCGATGCAACTCTGTATTGTGAGAGGGGTTTGTGTGTAATCCCATACCTTAGTAATCAATTTTCCCCAGGATTGGAAAGGAATACAGGGTAGAGGGGATTATTGGACTGTTACAGGGTCCTTGTGCCCTTGGATCACTGGACCCAGCCTAGAAATCTGCTTTGGCCACAATGATTTTACTCCTCCTGATTGACTTCACTGGGGCAGTCCCAGGGAATTAGATAGATTCCTGGAGGATTAAGTCTACTAGCCACGGTGACTGAGGGGAACCTCCACATTCAGAGGCACGAAACCTCTGAATCCCAGAGCCAGGAGGAGCCAGGAGGTAACATCAGGGGAAGGTTTCGGCCTCTATGCCTTGTTGTTGGCCATCTAGAGTAACTGGACCAGATGGACTATTGGTCTGATCCAGCAGGGCTCTTACGTTCTTATGATACGCATTTCAAAAATTGCAGTCAGACTTTTGAATCTACAATTTGCTTCTGTATATCTCAAGCTAAGGTTGTTTGTTGACATGGAAGCTGATCCCATACAGTCCTGTATAATGTTTTTAATATATTTCTGGTTTACTTTATGCCTTCCATCAGCATTTTAGGTTTTTTTAAACTGAATCCCAGAATAATATTCTGTAGCAAAATTCTGTGACTGCAACGCCCCTTATTTGTCCATGGCCAGACACCCTGGCCTTTAGCATGGTTTGGGCATGTTATGGTTTTATTGCCATTGCATTCAAAATCCATTATTTCAGATAATTCCTAGTTTGTGAGACACAGGGAAACTGTGGAATGTTTCGGTATGTTTTGAATACTTATCTAAGAGGTAGAGCATAATGGAGCATATCAGTTGGCATATCACCAAAAGACAACAGACATTTGAGTATTGGGTATATTTTCTTGGCAAGGCCCCACAACCAATGCATTTTAGTTTTAGCAGAGAATGCATTGTTGAATGAGAGGATTATATACTAAAGTAGCAGATTTAAACAGCTGTTGTTCTTAAGAGGGCATTAGGATTTTATGAAGTTACATGAATAATACTTTACTATGCAGGAGAACAGAGGATATTTTAAAACAAATAAATCACCCTGGGACAACGTATGGAACATGGTGATTATTCCTGAAATCCTGAGATGAAATGTTGTCATGGCTAGCTAACGGCCTTCCTGTCTTGTCACTCTACATTGTTCTCATACATGGGAGGGAGGGTATGGTTGCATTTATAAGGAGAACACTTTGTGATGCAATCTGCTCCCTCTGTGATGCCCTTTGAGTATTGCAGCAGCAATGCGGAGACACTTTTCCGTGGGCTGCTTTAACGTTTTAAAAAGTCCACTCACTTGGGCAGGGCCAATCACTTTGGTCCGTAACGCAAAGTCATCGTCTTGGATCTAAGATGAATCAGGGGATCTGCACAATTGCACAGGTTCGCCTGGAAGATCTTAAGCATATGGCTGCCAACCTCCAGGTAGTGGTTGGAGATCCCCCACTATTACAACTGATCTCCAGGAGAAAGAGATTCCACCTGGATAAAATGGCTGCTTTGGAAGGTGGGCTCTCTGGCCTTATACCCCCTTGAAGTCTGTCCCCTCCCCACACCCCATCCTCCTCAGGCTCCACCTCCAAAATCTCCCGGTATTTTCCAACCTGGAGCGGGCAACCCAGCTTAAACAACACATCAGTGCCATGGAATGAAGGTATGGAAAAGCATTTCCTGTGTGCTGATGCTGTAACATCTAACATATCCAGACTCCCTTTCCCTCCTAAATTGCTGTTTGTTTCATATCTACAATACTTAAACTGGCTTAATCTGGTGATGCCATTCTTTGTATCACCTTAAAATAGGGTTGCAGGTCCCCTTACCTTGCTGGCAGGGGCCTTTGAGGGCATTCCAGGGGGTGGGCAAGGACATCCCACCCCAATGACGTTTTGGGCCACTTCTGGTAAAGCAGAAGTGACCAAAAATTGCAGCTGCAACCAGCTGCAAGCCTTTTCAGCAATCAGTTTCATTCCCCCCTCCCTGATTAGAAGCCCCTCCCCAATTAGATCAGGGACCACTCAAATGGATGCAAGCCTTCCGTGATCAGGGAATGTATTTACTGAGAAGGCTTGCAGCAAGTTTAGGCTAACAGCCTAAAGCAGCTTGTTGTGTACCGAGCCTAATCTCGTCAGGCCCAGTTTGTGGACACAGAACAATGGACTGCTAGTATCCTGGGATGGACCGATCACCCAGGAGTGCCTCTGTGAAAAAGTTTCATAACTTTGTGTATGGGTGCCCCTTCACTATTGTAACTGACCACAAGTCTTTCCTCGTCTTATTTGTGACGGACAAACAGACCCCCCAGGTGCTCTTACCCCGGGTTCTCCATTGGTCCCTCTTCCTGGCTGGCTACAATTACCGCCTGGAACACTGCCCGGGCAAGGCACTGGGGCACGCTGATGCTCCCAGCAGACCCTGCCTCTGGGGTCCTGATGCTCAAAGGCCTCCCCGAGCCGCCCCTTCAGGCCGCAGATATGGCTACCCGCTTGGCCCGTGACCCCATCCTCTCCCAGGTCTTGGGCTGGGTGGTAAGGGGGTGGCCCATGTCCTCCGCAGGCCCTGAGTTCACGACGTTCGCAACCCAAAGGGATGAGCAGTCAGCTCTCAAGGGTTGTCTCCTGTGGGGTGACAGGGTCATAGTCCCCCATGCCCTGCAATGAGTCCTCAATGCTCTCCACGAGGCGCATCCGGGAATAGTCAGGATAAAGGCTATGGCCCGAAGCTACGTTTGGTGGCCAGGAATTAATGCCGAGATAGAGGCCTGGGTGAGGAGATGCCAGACCTGCCAGGCAGTCCGCCCAAACCCGGCAAGTGTGCCCACACACTCGTGGGAGTCAGTGCACAAACCTTGGTCCCGGTTACACATTGACTTTGCCAGGGCCTTCCAGGAGCTGATATTCCTAGTAAAAGGAGACTCATACTCCAAATGGTTGGAGATCAGCCCCGTGTCCACCACCTTCGCAAAGGCCGTCATCTGCTCACTCCGCCAAATCTTCTCCACCCATGGGCTGCTGGACATGATAGTCTCTGACAATGGGACTGCCTTCATGTCAGCGTAGTTCCGGGACTTCCTCCAGTGGAACCTGATCCAACATGTAAGATAGACGCCTTTCCACCCCGTGACCAACAGCCAAGCGGAGAGGATGGTACGCACAGCAAAGGAAGCCCTCAGCTGGATCACGGATGGGGACTGGGAGTTCTGGCTCGCCTGCTTCCTACTGACACAGCAGACAACACCCAACCCCATCACTGGGTGCTGCCCAGCAAAACTGTTGATGGGCCGGCGCCCCACGATTCTGTTGGACTGCTTACATCCAGACCATGCACTGGACTCAAGGAGGCTGATGGAACAAAGGGACACTCCCCAGGGGGTTTTCCCGGGCAACTCCATGTTCATCTGGAACTTTGGGAGGGGGCCCCCCTGGATTGCTGGAATGGTTTCTGAGTCACCTGCCCGGTATCCTATGAGGTCTCTACAGAAGACGGCCAACTCCTGAAAAAGCATATTGATCAACTTAGGTGGCAACATCTCCCGGATGCTGAAGAGCACCCCCCCTAACTTGAGGGACAGGACTCTATGCCCTGCAGGCCAGTGCTTGGCTCAAACCCCACTGCACAGGTGAGCCCCCACCGGTCAAGCTTTGTGAGCTGGAGGCTAAAAAATTGTGAGCTAGCTCACACTAACTCAGCTTAGAGGGAACACTGGTCGTAGTCCAAGTCCTCCATGCAGTGAACCGAGTACTTTACAAGGATAAATTTATCAATGGCTACTATCCAAGATTACTGAGGGGAACCTCCACATCCCCCACTATTACAACTGATCTCCAGGAGAAAGAGATTCCACCTGGATAAAATGGCTGCTTTGGAAGGTGGGCTCTCTGGCCTTATACCCCCTTGAAGTCTGTCCCCTCCCCACACCCCATCCTCCTCAGGCTCCACCTCCAAAATCTCTGGGTATTTTCCAACCTGGAGCTGGCAACCCAGCTTAAACAACACATCAGTGCCATGGAATGAAGGTATGGAAAAGCATTTCCTGTGTGCTGATGCTGTAACATCTAACATATCCAGACTCCCTTTCCCTCCTAAATTGCTGTTTGTTTCATATCTACAATACTTAAACTGGCTTAATCTGGTGATGCCATTCTTTGTATCACCTTAAAATAGGGTTGCAGGTCCCCTTACCTTGCTGGCAGGGGCCTTTGAGGGCATTCCAGGGGGTGGGCAAGGACATCCCACCCCAATGACGTTTTGGGCCACTTCTGGTAAAGCAGAAGTGACCAAAAATTGCAGCTGCAACCAGCTGCAAGCCTTTTCAGCAATCAGTTTCATTCCCCCCTCCCTGATTAGAAGCCCCTCCCCAATTAGATCAGGGACCACTCAAATGGATGCAAGCCTTCCGTGATCAGGGAATGTATTTACTGAGAAGGCTTGCAGCAAGTTTAGGCTTACAGCCTAAAGCAGCTTGTTGTGTACCGAGCCTAATCTCGTCAGGCCCAGTTTGTGGACACAGAACAATGGACTGCTAGTATCCTGGGATGGACCGATCACCCAGGAGTGCCTCTGTGAAAAAGTTTCATAACTTTGTGTATGGGTGCCCCTTCACTATTGTAACTGACCACAAGTCTTTCCTCGTCTTATTTGTGGCGGACAAACAGACCCCCCAGGTGCTCTTACCCTGGGTTCTCCATTGGTCCCTCTTCCTGGCTGGCTACAATTACCGCCTGGAACACTGCCCGGGCAAGGCACTGGGGCACGCTGATGCTCCCAGCAGACCCTGCCTCTGGGGTCCCGATGCTCAAAGGCCTCCCCGAGCCGCCCCTTCAGGCCGCAGATATGGCTACCCGCTTGGCCCGTGACCCCATCCTCTCCCAGGTCTTGGGCTGGGTGGTAAGGGGGTGGCCCATGTCCTCCGCAGGCCCTGAGTTCACGACGTTCGCAACCCAAAGGGATGAGCAGTCAGCTCTCAAGGGTTGTCTCCTGTGGGGTGACAGGGTCATAGTCCCCCATGCCCTGCAATGAGTCCTCAACGCTCTCCATGAGGCACATCCGGGAATAGTCAGGATAAAGGCTATGGCCTGAAGCTACGTTTGGTGGCCAGGAATTAATGCCGAGATAGAGGCCTGGGTGAGGAGA
The DNA here is from genome assembly GCF_001447785.1 of Gekko japonicus. Taxonomy (NCBI): domain Eukaryota; kingdom Metazoa; phylum Chordata; class Lepidosauria; order Squamata; family Gekkonidae; genus Gekko; species Gekko japonicus. Next base: position 2,615,924 of record NW_015163094.1, on the reverse strand, counting down.
TGCCAGACCTGCCAGGCAGTCCGCCCAAACCTGGCAAGTGTGCCCACACACTCGTGGGAGTCAGTGCACAAACCTTGGTCCCGGTTACACATTGACTTTGCCAGGGCCTTCCAGGAGCTGATATTCCTAGTAAAAGGAGACTCATACTCCAAATGGTTGGAGATCAGCCCCGTGTCCACCACCTTCGCAAAGGCCGTCATCTGCTCACTCCGCCAAATCTTCTCCACCCATGGGCTGCTGGACATGATAGTCTCTGACAATGGGACTGCCTTCATGTCAGCGTAGTTCCGGGACTTCCTCCAGTGGAACCTGATCCAACATGTAAGATCGATGCCTTTCCACCTCGTGACCAACAGCCAAGCGGAGAGGATGGTACGCACAGCAAAGGAAGCCCTCAGCCGGATCACGGATGGGGACTGGGAGTTCTGGCTCGCCTGCTTCCTACTGACACAGCAGACAACACCCAACCCCATCACTGGGTGCTGCCCAGCAAAACTGTTGATGGGCCGGCGCCCCACGATTCTGTTGGACTGCTTACATCCAGACCATGCACTGGACTCAAGGAGGCTGACGGAACAAAGGGACACTCCACGGGGTTTTTTCCCGGGCAACTCCATGTTCATCTGGAACTTTGGGAGGGGGCCCCCCTGGATTGCTGGAATGGTTTCTGAGTCACCGGCCCGGTATCCTATGAGGTCTCTACAGAAGACAGCCAACTCCTGAAAAAGCATATTGATCAACTTAGGTGGCTTTAAAGTTGTGAGCCAGCGATTTGGCTACTGCATAAATCAGTTTGCTCTGGAGCCATCCTTTCTGAGCTAAGACAAAAATTTGTGAGCTGGAGGCTAAAAAATTGTGAGCTAGCTCACACTAACTCAGCTTAGAGGGAACACTGGTCGTAGTCCAAGTCCTCCATGCAGTGAACCGAGTACTTTACAAGGATAAATTTATCAATGGCTACTATCCAAGATTACTGAGGGGAACCTCCACATTTAGAGGCATTAATTCTCTGACTTCCAGAGCCATGATGCAACATCAGGGGAAGGCCTTGGCCTCTATGCCCTGTTGTTGGCTGTCCAGAGGAATTAGTTGGCCCCTTTGCTGGGTACCTAACCTAAGTTCCATTCATGATGGCAGGCACCAGGTCCTTTTTAAAAGTAAGCACTAGTTAATTCTATGAAAAAGTGTACTCTCTGTAAGAATTTGCTTTGAGTTACTGAAGATATGTGAAGTCCTCATCAAGCAGGTTACTTATATTGCATTATCACATATTTGACTTAAACCTCAGAAAATTCAATGAGTTTTGAGGCCTGATGGTTGCACATTGCTTCAGTGCTTTGCTGACCTCACTTACACTGTGATCTTCTTGAAGTCAGCATTCACCAAGGGTCTATAGATTTCAACAAGAACAGAACTGAGCCCTTCTGTTGAGATGTTGCAATACAATTCACTCTGTGGAACTTGAATTTAAACAATTTTTTTTCCTTGAAAAAAGTGTGATGTTGATTTTATTGATTTGGGAAGTGGGGAGACAGTGTTAGAGGGTGACCTTGAAAAATGTGATAAGTGGTAAGAGTGCTGAAAAGTTAAATCATAAATGGGATAGCTAAAAGCAGAACTTTTTCTAACCTCTGTTGATAGCTCAGGGTGAAGGACTTCCAGAAGTCTCTTCTCTAATAGAATAAGTATTTCAGCAACCATTGTGTAGTCCACTTTTCTCTTAGTTTCCATGAGAAAATCTTAACAGATGCAGGTGCTGTGCTGCAGAACCAAAATCGTCCTGTAGGCAAACCACCTAAATATATATACTTTTTGTAGTAAAATGTTCAGCTGGTGTGATACATTTCAAAATTGCTATTACAGAAATATAATATAGGAGTATATCACCCACTTACTCACACCCCAGGAAGGGGAATTAACAGCCCCCAGCACAAATTTCCTGCTTCTCAGGAATTGAGCCATGGGAGATATAATGAGCTCCACATAGTGATGCTATAGGAACATATCCTAGTTTCTATGGTAAGGATAATAGAGAGAGGAAACGTAGCCTAGAACATAACCCACAAGTGACATCACATTCTTCCCAACAGGCACCGCCCCCTCATCTTCCAGCATTTGCTGAGGCAGAGTTGGGAATTCTATACATGAACACTGCAAAAATACATATATGAAATATTTTGTGCGTAGCGAAGGGCAGAAACTTCCTGTGCAAACATCCCTCTCAAATATTCAAAAATGTTCAAGCATCTGTGAGTGTTCAGCATGCTTACAAAATCCAAACATGTGCCAACACCCAAGTGCCCATCTGACTTATTTTATAAGAAGATTTATTTTATAATAACTTATAACCTGGCACAGGAATGATTCTCCCAATTTTCCTACTCTCCAGATTGAGGTTTTCTTTCCTGTAAATTACTCTGTCCAATTTTCTTCAGTATGCCTTTCTGCTGGGATTGAAGGAAATTGTAATTAAAAAATGCTGTAACTGAATTGGAAGCTGAGAAAACTACAGTTCCCATCAACCTCAGCAACCGTGTAAGTTCTGAGCATGTACCAATATTGGCTACCAGCTGGCTGCTTATATGATGATGAATGTTGCCAACTGTGCACATACAAATATGTGCAAAATGCTGCTCATTTAAAATTGCAAACAAATCAAAAGTATGAGCATATGGGGTGTTGGACTCTAGAGAACATGAACACTGAGAGCAGGATAAGTTCAGTCTTCAAACATATTAATTGTGTAGATTGCAGCATCACTAAGAGTCAATGTTCCCAAAGTATACAATGTGTTTCAGATAACTATATTGACCCAGGGATGGAAGGACTAACTGCTTGCATGACTGTACTCTAATTTTGAAACTAGCTAGGGTTGCCAGGTCTGGGTTGAAAAATTCCTGGAGACTTTGGTGGTGGATGTGGGAGAGGGTAGGGTATGGGAGGGGAGGGACCTCAGCATGGTGCAATGCCATAGAGTCCACCCTTCAGAGCAACCATTTTCTCCAGGGGAGCTGATCTCTGCCAGCTAGAGATCTCCAGTAGGGATGTCAAGTCCCCCCGGGGGGCAGGGAAACCCCTGCCCGGGAGGCCCGTTCCCCGCCACCGCCGGATCGGGCCCCTGGGGGGAACCCCACCCCCAAAGCATGTCACACGGAAGTGACGCAAGCACATTGGGGAAGTTGGGGGCGGGGCCACAATCATCAGAGGGAAAACTGTATGGTTTTCCCTCGGATGATTGTGGCCCCGCCCCCAATGTCCCTGACGTGTTTGTGTCACTTCCGTGTGATGTGCTTGCGGTGCATATGCACTTTGCGCACGCGCGAAGACTCCCGGAGCAAGGCTGGACTCCCCCGCTCCAGAACAGGTAAGCACTTGGCAACCCTAATCTCCAGGCCCCACCTGAGGCCGGCAGCCCTAAAACTAGCACATATCCTCAGTGTTGGTGGTGAAGGGTCTTTGAACCATAAGAAATCCTTTTAAGATCAGGGAAACTTCCATTTAGTTCCCATTTCAGCATTCAGATCTGGAAGCAGCAGACCTGAAGGAAGGTCAACATTTCCCTCTTTCCCCATGTTTTCCATTACTCACATGTAAATATTCTTCAAGATCACCCATATTTCTGGCCAATTCACTGGTTCTATTTACTGAATGACTGCTCTTATGAACTTTTAAATTGGCCCATGTATTAGATAAGCATGATAAAGACAAAAATCTCTCTCTGCATATAAAGGGGGGCATTTCTTCTGTGCTAATTTTTATTCTGAAGGCATTTAGACTTTAGAACAAGGGTGGCCAAACTACAGCTCGTGAACTGCATGTAGTTCTTTCATACGTATTGTGCGGCTCCCAGCAGGGCGGCTGGAAAAGCGAAGGGGAGGCATGACTCCCCGATTGCTCTTTCCTTCCCCAGCCAGTGTTCCCCTCCCTAGGTAGGCTTGAGGTGTGTGTGGGGGAGCGAATAAAGAAAGCAACTTTAACTTTAAATGGGTTCTCAAAGCCTCCCTCCTGCCGGCTGGCTTAGAGGTGGCATTTATCCCTTCTCCAAGCCAAGCCAGCTGGCTTGGGTGCATGGGGGGTTGGAGGACACATTTAAAGTTGCTTTCTTTCCATCTCTCTCCCCCATCTATTTGCTTTCTTTCCACTTTCTGTCCACTTTCTGTCCAACTTTCTGTGTCTCTCTCCCTTCCTTCCTTCATTTTTCTCTCTCTTCCTTCCTTCCCCCTCCCTCCCTCCATCTTCTTTCTTTCTTTCTTTCTTTCTTTCTTTCTTTCTTTCTTTCTTTCTTTCTTTCTTTCTTTCTTTCTTTCTTTCTTTCTTTTTCTTTCTTTCTCTCTCTCTCTCCCCACCTCCCCCATCTATTTGCTTTCATTCCACTTTCTTCCTTTCCAACTTTCTGTGTCTCTCTTCCTTCCTTACTTTTTCTCTCTCTTCCTTCCTTCCCCCTCCCTCCATTTGCTTTCTTTCTTTCTCTCTTTCTTTCCACCTCTCTCTTAGACAAATAAATACCATCATCAATATTTGTTTTTACCCCTTTTGTTTGTATTTTTGACAGTCTCATTTAATGTTAATAAAAAGCAAATTTGCATATTTTTGAATATAAATGTGTGTTATTATTTGTTCATGTCTTGCGGCTTTCAAACATCTGACATTTATTTTATGTGGCTCTTATGTTAAGCAAATTTGACCACCCCTGCTTTAGAACAAATTTGTTTCCATCTGTAGAAAGCTCACAACTTTTTCTTCTGTTGATTGGCTGGGAGAATTTACTGATCAGATAACAGTATAAAAAGAATGGAATATAGATTTTTTTTTACATAAACGAATGCATAATTTTACTGCTATTTAAATGGATTTCTGCAATACTTAATTTGAAAAATGAGTGTTCTTAGTTGTAAAAACTCCTCAGTGCCTGGTTCCAAAAGAATTTGGAGTATTATAGTATAGGCAAGGTGTGACCTGGGCCCTGCTAACCCATAACTAGCCACAGCTAGAGAGTAGCATAACAAATGAAAAGTGAAACTAGAAAAAAAAGTGAAAAGTGAAACTAAAGCAAAGACTCCCCCCCAAAAAAGGGGTCATTTTAAAATTACTATAGAATACAATATGGGAACATCACCAAATTCACAGCTCCTCCCCACAATATAACACTAGTGTTCTCTAAACGTGCATGATTGGGTTATTGTTATTCATTAGTGCAGGATCTAATACATTCCCAAGACTATGGTCGAATCTGCATTTGTCTTTCCCACCAGTGTCCCAGCCTTCTGACTCCGTCTTCAAAAAAGCTGTCTACATTTGGTTTTGTTTTTATACCTCAACAGTACTTTTGCATGTCCGCGTATGTTTATCGCCCTCTTGTGGTGGCTCCACTGTTATTGTGCCTCTGCACTGCTTTAAATGAATGTTCTCCAAACAACGTTCAAACAAGCATAGAGAAAGACAGCATCACAGCAGCACGAAACTGATTTAAAAATGCAAATGCAGATTTGACCCATGTCTCTGACAAAATGCCTGCTGCAAGTAGGAGTGGAGCCTCATATCTATGTAGACTTGGGGCCTGGGCAAAAGCAGGCTTTTAAGTTGCCATGCCACCAGTTTGGGGGAGAAGCACCCCCACCTTCAGTTCTTGTTTCCCTTTGCTGCTCAGAGCAGCAGCATGTAGGGTTGCTAGCCCCCAGGTTCGGGTGGGGATTCCCCCAATTCTGGGGGCTTCAATCTGCCCCTGGCCAGTTGACTGCTGGGGAATGTGCCACCCCCAATCCCCACCCCCAAGAGCGACCACCCACCCGGCTATCCGTCCCCCTCCCCTCCTGCCCGATTTAAAGGGCATCAGCTGATCAGCAGGGACCACGTGGCCCGCCGATCAGCCTGCGACTGCCCATCTCCTACTAGATTTAAAGGGCCCTCCAGCTCATTGATGAGCCACATGGTCCCCACTGATCATCGGAAACCCTTTAAATCTGGCAGGAGGGAAGGGAGAGGGGTGGCCAGGCGGGTGGTCACACTTGGGGTGGGGTTTCCCCCACTGGCCAGCTGACTAGCTGGAGGGCCCTTTAAATCTAGCAGGAGGGAGGGAGGGAGAGGGGCGATTACAGGACACATGCTCAGCTTGCAAAAACGTGGTCCCCGCCAATCAGCTGAAGCCCTTTAAATCAGGCAAGGAGGGAGGGAGGGAGGGAGGGGGTGGCTGGGCAGTTGGCTACTCTTGGGGGCAACTTTGAGGGCCTTGAGGGTGTTTTCTATCCTGTTGATTAATGAGGAGAATTTTCCCATACATTTTTACTGAAAAGTATGCAGACGGAGAGTGATTTCAGCTAAGTATACCTTTATTTAGTTCAGGACAAAGACAACGGACCAGCTCGCAGGCCGGTTTATATGCGTTCAGAAAACCCGCCACCAAGTACCCATAAACACACACCCTACTCCCAATAGGCTATTTACAGTAACCGGGTGACCATTGGTCTCCCGGCTGGAAAGCTAGCCCTTTGATTGGGCCGGCTAGGATCCTTCGGATCCTTTGTCTTTCGACTCAAGCTACGGACAGTTTGTGCCTGGCCAGCCCGGGCAAGTCCGGGCATGTCAGGCTGAATACATTACACCCCTCCCCCCTTGGTTCGCAATGCACCCACAGACGAAGTCCTTCAGGTGCGCCGGTGGCTTCCTGGGGCGCGTCGAGCGGCGAGGTTCCGGGGTGACTATGGGTTCGGTCTCGGGGGCCCTTGGGGCCGAATGGGACGAGGCCGGCGAGGGTTCAGAGGAAGCGGGGCTAGCTGGCACCGCGGGGTGCGGGGTCTCGGGCTCCTCACGGCATGGCAGCTGTGGGTCTGGTTCTGGAAGTGGAGCTGAGGTGGAGGGCTCCGGGTCCTCGTCCGGATCCTCTGGGTCCAGCTGTAGCGTGCGGCGGCCCAGCTGATCGATGTGCCGGTGGAGGATCTGGCCATCCTCGCTGGAGACCTCGTACG
>NW_015163094.1:2591765-2607494 GCF_001447785.1 Gekko japonicus | reverse complement strand
AGGGGCAGGCGGCTCAGTGCGTCGGCGTGGCCCATCGCCTTTCCGGGCCGATGGACGAGGTCGTACGCATACCCCGCCAGGAAGATGGACCAGCGTAGCACCCTGGGCGAGGTTATCTGCGGTGTCTGCCGGTCGGGTGCGAGGAGGCCCAGCAGGGGCCGTACAAGTAGTGGTGAAATTTTTTCACCCCTGCCACGATTGCCAACGCCTCCTTGTCGATCTGCGCGTAGTTGCGCTCGGCCGACGACAGTGTCCGCGAGTAGTAGGCCACCGGGACCTCGCGACCATCCGGTAGTCTGTGCCCCAGGACCGCCCCGACCCCATAGGGGGAAGCGTCGCACGCCAGTACCACGGGAAGGGCCTCGTCAAAATGGGCGAGGACCGCATTAGAGACCAGGAGGTCCTTTATTGTTTGGAAAGCTGCGTCGTGTGGTGGCCCCCAGGCCCATTGCGCCGACTTGTCGAGGAGGCGGTGGAGCGGCTCCGCGACGGCCGCCTTCAGGGGCAAAAAGGAGTGGTAGAAGTTCACCAGGCCTAGGAACGCCTGTAGCTCCGTTTTGGACTTCGGGGCCGGGGCGTGTGTGATGGCTTCTACCTTGTCCTGGGAGGGGTGCAGGCCGGCGGCGTCCACCGCGAAGCCCAGAAACTCCACCCGCGGCACCCCCAGTAGGCACTTCTCCCGTTTCACCTTGAGGCCCGCCGCGTCGAAGCGTTGTAAAACGGCCCTCAGACGGTCTGCGAAGGACGAGGGGTCTGGCGCGGCGATCAGCACGTCGTCTAGAAACGGCTGAACTCCGGGGATGCCTTTAAGGAGGGAATCCATAAAAGATTGAAAGATCCCCGGCGCGACTGAGACCCCGAACTGGAGGCGGTGCACCTTGAAGGCCCCTTTGTGGGTCGCAATGGTCTGTGCCTCGGCCGTGGCGGCGTCCACCGGTAGCTGCTGGTACGCCTGGGCCAAGTCCAGTTTGCCGAACACCCGAGCCCCTGCCAGGGCTGCCAGCACTTGGCTTACTACCGGCACCGGGTACGCGTGGGGCTGCAGGGCTTTGTTTATGGTGCATTTATAGTCCGCGCAGATGCGGACGTCCCCGTTCGGCTTGAGTGGTGTGACAATGGGGGTCTCCCACCGGGCCGACGCCACCGGTTCTAGCACGCCTTGCTCAACTAGGCGATCGAGCTCGGCCTCCACCTTCGGCCTCATGGAGATCGGGGGCAGCCGGGCCCTGATGCGGATGGGGCGTATCGCGGGGTCTAGGTCCAGGGAAATGGCAGGGCCCGTGTACCGCCCCAGGGTCCCATCGAAGATGCGGGGAAATTCTGCGCACACCGCCCCGAAATCCTGCGCTCCAACCTGGTTGATGCCCGTAACGGAGAGCCCCAGGGCCTTGAACCAGGCCAGTCCCAACAAGCTGGAGAGGGGCCGGTCCACAACCAGTAGGTCCAGTTGGCCCTTGAAACCCTGAAACTGGACCCGGAACTTGCCCCAGCCCACCACCGCCACGGGGTTTTTGTTAAAGTCCCGTAACCGGAAACCCCGTGACTTCTGTAGTGGTGGCCCCCCCCGAGGACACAGTGCACGGAGCGTGTCCGCGGATATTATGGAGTAGGTCGACCCGGTGTCGATCTCCATGGTGCAGGGGGCTCCCTCTATGAGGACCGTCACATGCATTTTATTTGGGCCGTCGGGGGGCAGGTTACAGACCTGGTGCTGTGGAAAGTGGGACGACACGGTGTGGAGCTCCAGGGGCAGTTCCGCGGTGGTCTGGTGGGTGGCCGATCTCGGTCGTTGTCCCTTGGACCGGCAGACCTTGGCGATGTGTCCTGCCTTGTTGCAGGAACGGCAGACCGCATTCCGGAAACGGCACGACCTGCGTTCGTGATCCTCCCCGCAGCTGGCGCACTGACTTGGAGACGGGGCCTTGGAGGTCCTGGAGGATACGTGTTTTGATCGCTGCTGAGTCCGCTGTCGGAGTTGTAGGACTTCCTCTTGGTCCGAGACGTCGGAGCCGCTGCTCACTTGGGTACGGTGGACCGCCTTGGCGCGGCGGTCTTGTCGCGCTTGTTCGTATGCTGAGGCCTCCCGGATGGCCTTGTCCAGGCTCAGATCGTTCTGGCTCACCAGTTTCCTCTGCAGCTTCGGCTCCCGGAGTCCGACGAGGAACTGGTTCAGGAGGGTATCGTCGAGGCTGGGGAAGGAGCATCGGGTCGCCAGGCTCCGCAGCGCCGCCAGAAAATCGGAGGTGGTTTCGCCGGAGGCCTGAACTCTTGCGAAGAAGTCCAACCGCTCCACGTACTTCGTGGGTTTGGGAGCCAGGTGGTCGGTCAGGGCCTGGACTAAGGAGCTGTATGACTCGTCCTTAGTTAGTTTGGGCGAGATTAAGTCCTTGAGGAGCCGATGGGTCTGGATTCCGCAGTGGCTCAGCAGGTAAGCCTTCTTCATCGCGTCGTCCACCACCTTGTGGCTGGGGAAGCGGCTCTCCAGCGTGTCCAGCCAGGTGTCCCACAGCGAGGGCTGGGAGAGATCGAAAGCAGGCAGGCTTTCAGTTGCGGTCGTGGTCGCCATTGTGTTGCAGCCACGTGGTGGGGTGGCCTCTGGAACGGCGATGGCGTCGGGAGCGTTGTGGAGGCCGCTGCTGCTCTCGGGGTCAGCAGGGAGCGAAGCGGAGCCGGGAGCTGCGCGATGAGCGGTTGCCGGAGAGCTGGGAAGCGAAGCGGTGCGGTTCCCGGAGGTCTCGGCGTCGGTGCTCGGTGCGGTGCTCGTGTCGGCGTCCGGGTCTTTGTTCATGGGGTCGTGTATCCCACCTTCGTCGCCAGTGAAAAATATGCAGACGGAGAGTGATTTCAGCTAAGCATACCTTTATTTAGTTCAGGACAAAGATAACGGACCAGCTCGCAGGCCGGTTTATATGCGTTCAGAAAACCCGCCACCAAGTACCCATAAACACACCCCCTACTCCCAATAGGCTATTTATAGTAACCGGGTGACCATTGGTCTCCCGGCTGGAAAGCTAGCCCTTTGATTGGGCCAGCTAGGATCCTTCGGATCCTTTGTCTTTCGACTCAAGCTACGGACAGTTTGTGCCTGGCCAGCCCGGGCAAGTCCAGGCATGTCAGGCTGAATACATTACATTTACCTAATCAGATTCTAGGGAGGCAAGGGGAGTTTTTAATCACCACATGGCAGGGCAACACAAAGCAGAAGAATATGATTGCACACAAAGAGTAAGTTTAGGTTACTGTCACTTGTATTCCTTTCAAAAGGTTGCATACCTATGAATTCAGAGCAATCATTTCAAGCTTATCATTCATATGAATTGTCTCAGAAAGAGATAAATAGCTAGGCAATGGATAAAATAGCTAAATGCGTATAACATTCCTTTTTGGTGTTTATCTGAAAGATGATTTTACCTTCATCAATGGAGAATTTTATCTGATAAGGATAAAAGCTGAGGCTTTTTCCCCCACAGAAGGTTTCTTAATTCATTTATGTTTAATGAATTGTCTCTGGGAGAGCTTGTCAATAGTGGCCTGGCTCCTTTTGGCCTCAGTGATTAAAGCTGTGCTTATTCAGTCAAAGGGAGACAAATTGAGCACTTCCTTAGTGACTCCTTCCACTGAAGAGGATGATAGGAAATGGACCCTGTTACAGGATGTAGTAACATAGCAAAACCAAGAAATTGCAGTCCGTGAGCTGGAAAAGGTAGGAGGGCGCTGCATGCCACAAGAGCAATGAGAACAACAGAAGCTGCATCCTGTGAGCAGGGATGTGAATTACAAGGGATTTAAGATAATAGCTGCAGGTGGGTCAGAGACAACAACCTGTGGGAGCAGTGTTGAAGGGAAAGAACTGCAGGCCAGCGCAGCAGAGGTAGCTGCAGGAGCAGGAACACCAGACACTGCAGCTTGTCAGAGGCCCTGAACAAAAGCTGTAGGCCAGAGAAGCAGCAGGGAGAACAGCTACTGTAGCCAGCAAGAGGGATTCTGAGGGGGAAAAAAGCTTCAGGCTTCACAGCAGTGAAAAAAGAATGTAAAACTGCCACTTGGCTGTGAGTTCAGCAGAAAGGGCCATGTACGATGACTAAAAGAGCAGAAAACCTCGGCTGGAGGCTGACACCTTTTTTAAAAATAGTGCTTGCTGACTGAGGTGACTTGGTCCTTTCACTGGGCTGAGGCTGCTGGCTGGTGGAGTTAGTATTAATGCTTCTGAGATTTTTTTTTTTTAAAGTTTATTGTCAGGAGGTTCAGAGACTGAATATTTATTTTAAAAGACAATAATGACACGTCTGGATTATAGTCAGAGGCTGGATTTTGATCAGATACACAGATTTAAGCGTGCGTACACACACACACACGCAACCGTTCATGCCCTTCGACCCTCATATCTGCAGGACTGCCTCTCCTCCCATGTAGTACCACAACTACTTCACTCATCTGTGCAGGGCCTTCTGCACATTCCACCCTGCAAATGGGAAAATCAACAATAGCATTCTCTGTCATGGCTAGAGTTGCCAATTCTGAGTTGGGAAATACCTGGAGATTTTGGGGGTGGAGCCTGAGGAGGGTGTGGTTTGGAGAAGACAAGGGCTTCAATAGGGTATAATGCTCTTGAGTCCACCTTCCAAAGCAGCTATTTGCTCAAGGAGAACTTATCTCTGCTGCCGGGAGATCAGTTGTAATAGTGGGAGATCTCCAGTCACTACCTGGAAGTTGGCAACTCTAGTCGTGGCTCCCACCTTGTGAAATGCCCTGCCTAAGAAGGTAAGGAAGGCTACCATGCTTCTGGTATTCCATAAAAGTACAAAAGAGTCTTTCAGGGGGACTTTAAAAAAAAGGTGATAGGGCTATATTATAGTACGTTCAGGAGATCTTTCAAGTAAGGGAATGGGTCTGTGGACTTTACTGCTATCTTGTTTGAAATGTGTTATTTGTTGTATGCAGGGTTGGGGGGAGGGGGAGGTGCCGGAACTCTAAAAAGGGAAATGAAGTTTTCAATTACTGAAAACTTTTAAAAGATTTTTAAAATAATTTTGTCGAAGAGGTTCTGGAACTCTGTTCTGGCGTGTTCCCCCGGGAAAAAAGCCCTGTATGCATTATCTTGTTCTTGGTGCATTACATTTTAACTTACATAATACCATTTACTGCTTGCTTAACATGTCATGCTTAATAGTTACGTTTGTTTCAGATTTCTGGTCGCTTCAGATGTCTATGATCCCAGTCCTATCACATTGCTTATTAGATGTCTCTTCTAATGATTGGATTGACTTACACTGTGTTAATCTACCTTGAGTCTCAGTGAAAAAGGCAGACTAAAATACAATAAACAAACAAACTCAGTGCCTGCAATTTCTATGTCTGGACTGTATTTGCACCCATCTTCTGTGAAAACAAGTAATTATTTTTATGGGATAGGCAAGTGGAGTTCAAATGGGGTTCAGATCTGGAATACTTCTAGACGATTGTATGGGCTTTTTTTGTGGTAGAAGTGTGTAACTCTGTTTAAGGATTTCACTGTCAAAGTCCAATGAAATCAATGGATTTTGACTAGTGTAACAATGTTTAGGATTGCACTTGTACCGACCCATCCAAAGCCCTGGCCCAAAAGGGTATGCCAGCAAATGTTGAGATAAACTGGTGGCAAGTCCTACTGGTGATGCATCAGCATTTACTATGCCAGCATCAAACCAGGTGATGCCCTGGGTGTGCAGTGGTTGGAGCAAGATTTGGTTAGCTTCATAAGCTCCTCCAGCCTCAGACACATTCCAGTGCCAGGAATTTCCGTCTCCCATGTTGTGCACACTTGCACTTTGGTGATGGGAATGGTATGTGAAGGGTACTTACCACCACAGAGGTAGTACTTAACACAAACAGCCAAATGAGAGCATGTTACATTTGACTAACAAGCACTGCTTAGAACCCTTACAGGCACTCCATTCCAGATGGCAAAGGGGAAAGGCCTGTTACCCAATGAGGGTCTGATAAGCAAATGTGGGAGGGACCCACATGGAACTACTGAGACCATCTTCCTCAGCCCTCTGCAGACACTGCATAATGCCTCAGCCTTCCTGACCATCACAACAATTGCTGGTAGTAAGCGTGCAGTGCTGAGGGAAGGGGCTAGAAGAAATTACACCATGCTAATGCCACCTTCATCCCTACTGGTGGGGACGCAGGAAAGTAGGGTTGCCAAGTCTGGTTTGGGAAATTCCTGAAAAATTGGGATCGGAGTCTGGTAAGGGTGGCGTTTGGAGAAGTGGAGGGACCTTAAAAAGGGTATAATACCATAGAGTCCACCCTCCCCCAAAGCAGTTTCCCCAGGTGAACTGATCCACTGTAGTTTGGATATCAGTTGTAATTCTGAGAGATCTCCAGGCCCTACCTGAAGGTTGGCAGCCCCACAGGAAGCACAAAGGCAGTCTGGGGTGATTTGGTCTACTCATGGTGTCTATTGACTTGCAGGATCAGAGCCTCATGGGGCAGGCCTATGACTGGGTTTGGCAACTGAAGCTTGGTTTCTGTTTCCAGCTCATTCCTTGTTTTGGCCTATAGTTTACACCTGGAGAAGCTGAGGGGTAGACCACAAGGGGCTCAGGAATGCTCTTGCAAAGGGAAGGGTCCCCCAGATCACAGCTGGCCTCTGATAAGCCAAGCAGCTTGCAAAATTGCAAGCAGGCAGACATGGACAGAGCACAAAGGTCACTGGGTAAAATGTCTGGCAAGTAGCTGCCTGAGTTCAGGGGTGACCATGCACATGAAGAAAGGTGGGGAGAAATGATGTAAATAAATAACAAAATTAGTATCCCGAATAGCCGTTGACAGTTTTTACATAATGGCTTACAAATTAGAGAGAGAGGAAAAGAGGGGTCTCAGTGGGATTTAGAGTGTTCTGCCCTCTGGATTCAGCACAGCTCATTGTATATGCTTGCCCCTTCTCATGTCTTCACATGCATGTTTCTCTTAGCAATGTTCCATGAATCTCAAGATTTCTCTCCTAGTCCCTAACCAAAAAACAAGGACCTGGAACATATTTTGCAACCCACATACCAGCTTCTATCAGCAGTAAAAAGCTTGCTACCAAATATATGCAAACTTGTGCATTTAATGTATCCCAGTCACAGAATTGCGGGGTTTTGTTACAAAATGTTATGGGATTATTTTAGCAGATGATTCTAGAATGCTAGCATATTGGGCATCTGCCAAATTATACCTAAATGTGAAGCAATGTCCTTAAATATATATTTGGGCCAAATATTCTTTTCACATGATCAGTCATTCTTTGACAATAATGAGTTCTTGAAATTCATGATTATGAGATCTGCCTTGCCAAACTGGGACTCAAACAGCATGCTTATCAAAACATGTAGTATAAACTTGGCAAAGGCAGTGCTGTGGTTCAGCCAATCATATTTTTATTTCAAACAGCAAAATAACTTTCGAAGCCACTTAAGACTTAGCTTTGTTATTGTGTTTAAATAAAAACAACATTTCACACAGTATCCCTCCACACTGAAGCCAAAGTCAACAAAAGACTGGTACCTTTCCCTCTGAAATGATAATAGACTTATTCACACAAAGTTCACTAAGTTCCTTATTCTTCCTCCCCTTGCTCCTTGCCGCACCATTTCACCAGCAAGCAAATGTGCAAAATCTCTTGCCCTGGGGTAAAACTCTAAAAGAGAATCATATGCAGATTTTTCCTTACTTATCACTTCTCTGTACATTCATAAAATGTTCTAATTGTGAGGCTCAACATACAGTGAACCACATTTTAATCAGGCCTGTGATTAATAACCCAGAGTTCGAGTTTTCAAGCCAACAATAGAGGTTTCAAGGAATGCAGTAGAAAAAATTCTCACAAAACTATTTGATTCTGTGAGTATTCACTTTCTTCAACCCTGTTCAGAGCCATTGTTTCAGCACCATTTCCCTCCTGGAATAATGAACATTGGGAATGACATCCTGATGCTTTGTAACCAATGATATTTGGCTGTATGCTCACATCACTGAGGGAAATTTAAATAACCTGAGAGAGAGGGGATGCAGAAAAGAGGGCAATGTAAATGTGTAGGTACTATAGGATACCAAATGATATTGACCGATAGATTCCTTTTTAATGTATTTATTATTGAAGTAGTATGTGGAGATAGTTTTCATTTATCTTTTTTTAACTGATAGAGTGAACTCAAAAAAAAAGAATTCAGATAATATTGATGAAGGACGCTAACTCCTGTCTCCTTCAGATGTCTTAATGTTTTTATGTGCGCTGCCTTGGGGATCCTGATTGAGTGGAAAAGTGGCACCCAGGATGGACAGGCCACAGCGGAGAACTCAGACAAAATGTGAACCAATGGAGAAGGAAATGGCAACCCACTACAGGATCTTTGCCAAGAAAACCCCATGGACAGTAACCAAAGGCTAAAAGATATGACGCCAGAAGATGAGCCCCTCAGGTTGGAAGGTGTCCAATATGCTACTGGGGAAGAGCAGAGGGGAAGTACAAGTAACCCCAGAAAAATGAAGCGGCTGGGTCAAAGAGAAAAAGGACGCTCAGCTGTGGATGTGTCTGATGGTGAAATAAAAGTCCGATGCTGCAAAGAACAATACTGCATAGGAACCTGGAATGTAAGATCTATGAATCAAGGTAAGTTGCATCTGGTAAAAAATGAGATGGCAAGACTGAACATCGACAACTTGGGAATCAGTGAACTAAAGTGGACAGGAATGGGCGAATTTAACTCAGAAGAACATTAAAGCTACTACTGTGGCCAAGAATCCCGTAGAAAAAAATGGTGTGGCCTTTATAGTCAACAAGAGAGTGGGAAAGGCAGTAATGGGTACAATTTCAAAAATGACTGAATTATCTCGGTCCGATTCCAAGGCAAACCATTCAACATCACAGTAATCCAAGTCTATGCCCCAACCACTGATGCAGAAGAGGCTGAAGTGGACCAGTTCTATGAAGACCTACAACACCTCCTAGAACTAACACCAAAAAAAAATGTCCTTATCATCATAGGGGACTGGAATGCTAAAGTAGGAAGTCAAAAAGTAACTGGAATAACGTACAAATTTGGCCTTGGAGAACAAAATGAAGCCAGGCAAAGGCTAACAGAGTTTTGCAAGAGAACACACTGGTCATAGCGAACACCCTCTTCTAACAACCTAAGAGGTGACTCTGCACATGGACTATGCAACACCAAAATTAGATTGATTATATCATTTGCAGTCAAAGATGAGGAAGCTCTGTACAGTCAGTAAAAACAAGACCTGGAGCTGACTGTGGCTCCGATCATGAGCTACTCATTGCAAAATTCAGGCTTGAACTGAAGAAAATTGGGAAAACCACTAGGCCATTCAGGTTTGACCTAGATCACATCTCGGATGAATATACAGTGGAGGTGAAGAATAGGTTTAAGGGACTAGATTTGATAGGCAGAGTGCCTGAAGAACTATGGATTGAGGTTTGTGACATTGTACAGGAGACAGCAATCAGCACCATCCCAAAGAAAAAGAAATGCAAGAAAGCAAAGTGGCTATCTGATGAGGCTTTACAAATAGCAGGGGAAAGAAGGAAAGCGAAAGACAAAGGTGAAAAGGAAAGATTTACCCAACTGAATGCAAATTTGCAGAGAATAGCAAGGAGAGATAAGGAGGCCTTCCTGAATGAACAATGCAAAGTAATAGAGGAAAACAATAGAATGGGAAGGACTAGAGATCTCTTCAAGAAAATTGGAGAAATCAAGGGAACATTATGTGTAAAGCTGGCCATGATAAAGGTCAAAAATAGTAGGGACCTAACATAAGCAAAAGAGATTAGGAAGAGATGGCAAGAATACACAGAGGAACTATATAAGAAGGACCTCAACGTCTTTGACAACCACAATGGTGTGATCACTGACCTCAAGCCAGACAGCCTGGAGTGCGAAGTCAAATGGGCCTTAGAAAGCATTACTTAACAACAAAGCTAGTGAAGGTGATGGTATCGCAGCTGAGCTGTTCAGAATCTTAAAAGATGATGCTGTTAAAGTGCTGCACTCAATTTGCCAGCAAATTTGGAAAACGCAACAGTGGCCACAGGATTGGAAAAAGTCAGTTTACACTCCAATCCCAAAGAAGGGCAATGCCTCGGAATGTTCAAAATATTGCACAATTGCACTCATTTCACACACTAGCAAGGTCATGCTCAAGATTCTACAAGCTAGGCTTCAGCAGTACATGGATAGAGAACTGCCAGAAGTACAAGATGGGTTTCGAAGAGGTAGAGGAACTAGAGATCAAATTGCCAACTTTCCCTGGATAATGGAGAAAGCAAGGGAGTACCAGAAAAACATCTACTTCTGCTTCACTGACTATGCTAAAGCCTTTGATTGTGTGGATCACAACAAACTATGGCAAGTCCTTAAAGTGATGGGAGTACCAGACCACCTCACATGTCTCCTGAGAAACCTGTATAAGGGGCAGTTAGAACCGGATATGGAACAACTAATTGGTTTAGCATAGGAAAAGGAGTAGGACAAGTATGTGTATTATCACCCTGCTTATTTAATTTATATGCAGAGTACACCATGCAAAATGCAGGTCTGGATCACAAGCTGGAATTAAGACTGCCAGGAAAAACTTCAACAACCTCAGATATGCAGACAATGCCACTCTGATGGCAGAAAGTGGACTTAAAGAGCCTCTTGTTAAGGGTGAAGCAGGAGACTGCACAAGTCGGCTTGAAACTCAACATAAAAAAAAAATCTGGCCCCATCACTTCTTGGCAAATAGAAGGGGAAGTCATGGAAGCAGTGACAGACTTCACATTCCTGGGATCCAAGATCACTGCAGATGGTGACTGCAGCCATGAAATTAAAAGACCCCTGCTCCTTGGGAGGAAAGTGATGGCAAACCTAGACAGCATAGTAAAAAGTAGAGACATCACCATGCCAACAAAAGTCTATATGGTCAAAGCAATGGTATTCCCAGTAGCAATGTATGGCTGCAAGAGTTGGACCATAAGGAAGGCCGAGCGATGAAGAATAGATGCTTTCGAATTATGGTGCTGGAGAAGAGTCTTGAAAGTCCCTTGTAGTCACAAGGAGATCAAATCAGTCAATCCTAAAAGAAATCAACCCTGACTCATTCCCTGGAAGGCCAGATACTGAAGCTGAAGCTCAAATACTTTGGCCACAAAATGAAAAGGGAGCACTCACTGGAGAAGACCCTGATGCTGTGAAAGACTGAAGGTAAAAGAAGGGGACTGCAAAGGATGAGATGGTTAGACAGTGTTATCGATGCAATGAACATTAAATTAAGCAAACTCCAGAGGATGACAGAAGACAGGAGGGCCTGGCGTGATGTGGTCCATGGGGTTGTGAAGAATCGGACTCGACTGTGCGACTGAAGAACAACAACAAGGAAGTAAGACCAAGGTGTGCTTCTGATGTTTGTGCATGCTGCTCTAGAAAGTCCCCCTTAGAAAGTTCTGGCTGCAAGGACAGCTCATGCAACTTTCTTGTTAGAACATTAATTATATGCATGAATACAGAAAACATGACTCACTCTTAGATGTTGAGTAGTTATAAGTACCTGAACTTTAATTTTTTAAAGAAGGCACTTCATTGACAACTGCCCATATTTACTTGGCACCATCTGTTATACCCATAATTAAAATAATTTGTAATGAGCTTATTAGTGCCCCAGAATAAACCATACAAGATACCAGTCATGATTTTTTGGGGCTGGGTAGGGTGTGGGTATGGAGACACAGTGACTTAAGTGCTGAATAGTTTAAGACAGTAATGCCCTAGTACTTTAACCCTTTACAAATGGAAGACCAGAAAGTCCTAGTATTGCCATTTTAAAAATAATTCTTTTCAAACATGTTGCTGTCCCCCCCCCCTCACTTGGAGTCAGATGGCCTCTTATAATTGCAGTATCAAATCTTTGCCTCAATTTTCAACTGCAGGTGATTTCAAATGATTAAAGATGCACAACAGGGAATAAACAAAAATGCTTACATGCAATTATTTTTAATTAGTATTTGGCTATAAAGTGTATGCCTTCATAAAAAACTCTGTTATTCACATAAACATCTGTTACCATACACACAAGGAAACACACTGTAAGTCTGTCATCACATCACCAAAACAGAAAATACTAAGGAAGGCCAGACAGGAAAGCCAACACTTAGAGTTTTGAAACAAAAGATATAAGCGTAACGGCCAAAACAGACACTGCACCACGCCTCTCAATTAAGGCAGTTGACAATCAAAGGAAGAGCTGTTGCCCATGGAATTATACATGAAAAAGTTAAAATAGATGGAATTATTCTTTGAAAACAATAGAATTCTGTAAGCCTAGGATGATTTCAAGCTCTTTGACTAATTTTGTACCAGTGTGCATAATCAAAAGGCTTCCTGTTTGTATGGTATTCGTCAATTTTTGAAATTTTTTTTGTTTAGGAAAAAAACAAGTTACACTATATTAAAAACAAGCAGAGTATTGCATTTTTGCTCTAGATGGAGATTGAATTTATGGGCATCTGTATACATTGGAAGTTTTCAGCCACAATGATGACTGCTGTGGGATGCTGAGGGTCAAAATACATATTTGATGGCAAATGAATGTGAGCCTTGGAGCATCAGTTGCTGCCAAATGGATATGAAGTGGTGGGAAGGCAGGATTTCCAGAGAAGAAGAGATGGGGGTGCTTAACTTTTTCCTCTCCCTCCTTACTTCATCCTTGCAGCTTTGTCTCCCAGTATTTCCCTTTACTCCATGTGACAATTGGGATTCATAGCACCTACCAATATGTCTCCTGCTCCACTTGCTTCTTCCTGAAAGCATTTTTCCCTCCAAAACAAGCAGCCAATCCTGGCTTTACTCCTCTTCATTGGAGTAGGAAATAATTCAGGAGATCTCCAAAAGCCATCACCTTTATGGAAACTGTCACCTCCATCATAGAAGGATTCTTGGCTTGGAAACTCCTAGCATTGTATAGAATCTCAGGTGGTTTAACATTTTGTGACTGGATACAGCCTCCATAGGAGCTGCGGTGGCTCAAGTGGTTAAGACGCTGAACTGCAGGCTGTGGAAGGTCAGTAGTTCAGCAGTTCGAGACCCGGGTGCCGCAAGATGGAGTGAGCTCCCGTCTCTAGTTCCAGCTCCTGCCAACCTAGCAGTTTGAAAGCAAGAAATTGCAAGTAGATAAATAGGTACCACTTCGGTGGGAAGGTAACAGCGTTCCGTGCGCCTTGGTGTTTAGTCATGCCGGCCACATGACCACGGAAACATCTTCGGACAGCGCTGGCTCTTCGGCTTTGAAACGGAGATGAGCACCGCAACCCTAGAGTCGGATTTGACTGGCTTTCGAGCAAGGGAACCTTTACCTTTACAGCCTCCATGGCAGAAATGTTGTTATGATGTCCATTACCTGTTCTCAAAATTCCCAAAGTTGGTCATTCTTTCCTTTCCTTGCTTGTCACAGCCTCCTCTTTCTGCTTTGTCTGTGGAATAATATAAATTAGTACAGCCGTATGGAGCCATATGCCTATTATGGGGAGTGTCCTATCTCATACATTTACTCTAAAGAACTGTTGGTCATTTCTGCTAACCAAAGCAGAAACAGCTAGATTTGAGTCCAGTAGCAACATAGAGGTCAACAAGATTGTCTGGTAGATCAAGATGGGTAGCTGCATTAGTCTGTCTGTAGCAATAGGAAAGAGCACGATGGCAAATGACATGGCAGGGCATGAGCGTTCGTGAGTCACTCATACTCTGCCACAAATTTTGTTAGTCTTTGAGATTTTCAGGGATAAGCTTTCGAGAATCAAAGCTGCCTTCATCAGATACCTGACAAAGGGATCTGGTATCTGATGAAGGGACTTTAACTCTTGAAAGCTTCTACCCTGAACATCTTGTTGATCACTAAGGTCCTATTGGATTCAGATCTAGCTGTTCTTCTGCAGACCATCACAGGGGCCCTCTGACACAAAGTAGGGATGGGCACGAGGAAGGGAGAGAACGGATGGAGTCTTGTAAACTTCTTAGTCCAGTCCAGTTTCTGTTGTGGAGCCATGTTTGCAGTACATTCAGAGTGCTGTGAGAAATATGTTATGGCTATTGTCTTTCTTATTTTTCTATTTCACTTATGGGGTCCTACTGAATAAGGTTGGAAAAGCCTCAACCACTTTTTCTGTAGAATTGAATGAAAGGAGAATAAAAGGCCCCCTGAAGGAAAGTAAGACACTAATCGTTACAATCCTCTCTAATCCAGATACTGTGAGATAAGATCCACTGCACTGTGATCTCTCTGTGATCATGACATGTGCCCTAGCAACAATTCATCACTTTATGTTTATAAAAATCATGAATGTTATTGATCCTAGAACACTTACCAAAAAAAACCCCTTTGCATCAATAGTTACGAAAATGAATGCGTACATCATAACAGATTATTCTGTTGGAAACTTGACTTCAGTCCATCAGCCATAAACTCCAATTTTTGCACATCACTTATAGACCTATATTATCAGTAAGTAAGCATTTCAAATATGCTCCAAATTGGAGCTCTGGACTTATCAAAACTTCTTTTTAGAGAGTCTGCTTCTGAGAAAAAGTGGCATATATTGCACTTTAAACTCATATCCAGAGTAGCCTGAAATGCCCATCTCTTTGAAACCTTTGTTTGAGAAGGCTCCTTAAGACAAGTCATCATCTTATGCAGGCCAGCTAGTAAAGGTAAAGGTAAAGGTTCCCTTGCTCGAAAGCCAGTCGAGTCTGACTCTAGGGTTGCGGTTTTTAGAGAGTCTGCTTCTGAGAAAAAGTGGCATATATTGCACTTTAAACTCATATCCAGAGTAGCCTGAAATGCCCATCTCTTTGAAACCTTTGTTTGAGAAGGCTCCTTAAGACAAGTCATCATCTTATGCAGGCCAGCTAGTACCCAAAGAAAATTCTAAGGCACCCACAGATTTCAGACTAGTAATGGTGACCCTTTGCTCAGAAGCTGATTAGAACCCTTTCTAACTTGCATTGATTTACTAGCCTTCTCTTGCAGATCTGTGTTTCATATATCTTCCAAACTGTCAGAAATATGAAAGCCGTACATTATGTGAGGGGAATGGCCCTGTTCATTATTATTATTTTTATTTATTTAATGATACAGTTTTTAATCAGGAGAAATAGACAGTTGGAATTGTTTATTGCAATCAAACAGCAGTGTCATAAATAAACATTGTAGCAGGTTACAAGGGTAACGGAAAACATCTGACATATATAAAAAAAGATGAGAAGCCTTTCTAAGAAGACAGTGTTTGCAAATCAACTGTCAAAGAGCTTTAAAAGAATAGAAATGGGGGGAGGAGAAAACTTTACTGAATGTGTATAAAGCATACAAGATAACTTTTCTACGATAATGTAGTAGATAGATGTCGCTCTGTGGTGGTAACCTTCACGTACAGGTGGAATTAGAAATGGGTCTAATTTACTATAACATTGAGTAAAACATTTATTTATTTATTTATTTATTCAATTTATACCCCTCCCTCCCCGCCAAGGCAGGCTCAGGGCAGCTTACATAAAATGCACATATAAAAATACAGTTAAAACATACATAAACAATCAATTATTTACTTTGTGCCGGATCAATTAAAGTGCAAGAGCAAAATTCCTAGATTCAACCATACCATTACTTTGGTGTTGGTCCTGATGGCATTCTCACAATGGCTCAGTTTGTTCAACTGGT
>NW_015163094.1:2490632-2591531 GCF_001447785.1 Gekko japonicus | reverse complement strand
GGACCCTGACCATAAAGGACTTTAAAGGTCAAAAACAGCACCTTGAAGTGAATCCAGTATGCTATTAGCAGCCAGTGCAATGCTTTCAGCACAGGCTGGATGTGCTCCCGCATAGAGAAGCCCATCAGCAGCCTGTCCGCAGCATTGCACCAGTTGCAGCTTCCAGATTTGGGACAAGGGCAACCCCATGTAGTCTAATCTCAAGGTGATCATTGCGTGGATTACTGTTGCCAAATCATTGCATTTGAGGAAGGGAACCCACTGCCTGATCAGCTGAAGATGGTAAAAGGCTGACCTGGCAGTGGCTGCTACCTAGGCCTCCAGACTCCTAACCTCTGGCGCTGGCACCAACTGCGCTCCATTGAAGGTTGGGAGTGGGTTCCCTACCCTCGAGCCACCCAGATTCAGGCAAAGGACCTCAGTTTTTGTCAGATTCAGTTTCAGTCAACTCAGTTCCAGGGGTGTCAAACTAATTTGTTACGAGGACTGGATCTTACATAAATTAGACCTTGTTGGGCCGGGCCATGTGTGTCATAAAAGGTAATGCCAGGTAGCAGAGATATAAACATTATAAAGGACACAGACAAACACAATTAAAGATTTTTTAAACTTTAAATAACACATTTCCAGTGAGTTTGACACCCCTGGACCAGCCACAGCTTCTGATGCCCAGTTTGGTGTAGAGCCAAACTGGCTGCCCAACAGCAGATAGAGCTGGGTGTCATCCATATATTGGTGACACCCCAGCCCATGCCTCCGGGCAATCTGGACAAGGGGGCGCATATTGATGTTGAACAACATCGGGGAGAGTACTGCCCCTTGAGGCACACCACAGGTCACTGGATGCCTTGGGGACAGTTGTTCCAATAGTGCCACCCTTTGTCCCCGACCCTGAAGGAAGGATGCGAGCCATGGCAAGGCATGCCCCTGAGCTCCAGAGTTGGTGAGGCGGTGGATCAGTAGCTGATGGTCAACCATGTCAAACATTGCTGACAGGTCTAACAGCAATAGCACAGCTAATCCACCTAGATCCAGATGCCTCCTGAGGTCATCTATGAGGGTGACCAGTGCTGTCTCCGTCCCGTGTCCCAGGCGAAAACTGGACTGGAAGGGGTCTAGAGTGGAAGTGTCATCCAAAAAGCTCTGTAACTGGTCTGCCATGGCCCTCTCGATTAACTTGCCCAAATAGGGCAAGTTGGAAACCGGCCAGTAATTAGGTAATTCAGTTGGATACAAAGATGGCTTTTTTTCAAGAGGGGATGAACCACAGCCTCCTTGAGTGTCCCAGGGAACTGACCCTCCAAGACTACAACTCTCCAAATATCAAATATCTAGCTATCATTTATGCAAACCAATACTGTAAAATAACATATGTTACAGCTCCTTGTAAAACAAGTCTATCTTTACTTTCCACCAACTGTGCTATGGAGGAGCTATGGGACCTGGGTTCAAGATAAAGGAAGACAAGTGAAAATAATGCTGCTAGACGACCTCTATCTAAGTTGTAGTGCTTTCCATATTCCAGATTGGAGGGGATGTTGGCAAATACTTTAGAGTGCCATTAACAGAAAAATCAGTCTAGAACTGAGAGACCTTCCGTAATGTTTATTTAATCAAAGGATACCAGGGAGGACCAAGGAAAAGAATATAGTATCATCAATATGTCTAATTCTCAATATGGCCAAATATGTGGATACATAAATCAAGAGATTAGAGACATAAATAGACAATGCAGATCTTTCTACAAACCTGAAAAAGCTCCAGGTTTTCAGAAAAATCTGAAATGGTTAAAAACAATCATGGGGGGGGGGGCAGTTAAACCCCTCCAAAAAAGACAGAAGCAGCTTTACGATACCAATGCCATCAGTGGCTGTTGCTAGACAACTGCAGCACTATTTCCATTCTTCAAGGCTCTATTTCATCAGTAAAATGCAGGGTGAGGGAGCAGGGCCCTTTTCAGAGCTGTTGTGGCCTTTGAGGGATAACTCATCAGGGCCAGAGCCAGCCACAACCACCAAACAATTTCATACCACATGACCTCCGTGACTTACCCAGAACTGGCTAATCACTATTGTTTAGCAGCAGGAACCTCGCAAGAGTTAGTATGGTGTCGTTGTGAGTTTCAGACTAGAATCTGGGGAAACCAGGTTTGAATCCAGTGTGGTGCAGTGGTTAAGAGTGTCAGAGTAGTATTTGGAAAACTCAGGTCCAAATCCCCACTCATGCTATGGAAATCCACTGGGTGACTCTAGGCCAGTCACATCCACTCAGCCTAACCTACCTCACTGGGTTGTTGTGAAGATAAAATGGAGGAGTGGAGAATGATGTAAACTGCTTTGGGTTCCCATTGTGGAGAAAGGTGGGGTATAAATGAAGTAAAATAATAAACATAGCTGAAGATATGGGGCAGATAAAAATTGGATTGCCAGCTCTGGGTTGGGAAATACCTGGAGATTTTAGGGATGGAGCCTGAGGACGGCGGGGGTTGGGAAGGGACCTCTGACAGGTGTGATGGCATAGAGGCCAACTTCAGCAGGAACCTCGCAAGAGTTAGTATGGTGTCGTCGTGAGTTTCAGACTAGAATCTGGGAAAACCAGGTTTGAATCCAGTGTGGTGCAGTGGTTAAGAGTGTCAGACTAGTATTTGGAGAAAAGGAGGCTTGGAAAAGGGAGAATATGGGGGTTGTAGGAGGAGAAAAAGAGGAAATAATGTGGGGAAGGGGATACAGTGGCTGGAACTGTATGGATATTGGCTACCAGGGGGAGGGAAGGAGGAAAACCCAAGACAGGGACAGACAAAGGTAGTTTGGCTGATGAGGGAGAGGAGAGAAAGAAGCAGGAAAAAGGGAGACCTTAGGGGTTTTCAGAGACGGGATAGAAGAAATAGATAAGAATGGGGAAATGAGATGTCACCCTGCAAGTCCTTGAAGGTCCTTTCACTTGTGTACACACACACACACACACACACACACACACACACACACACACACACACACACACGATGTTCACTAAACAGGAAGCTCATGGACAAAATGGCCTTTGTGCTATACTAACCAAGTGGTATTCCAAGGAAAGGAATTCTATAACTCAACTGTAAATATCTCCCCATGTGAGCTTGAAGTTCAAATCAACATACAAATGGCAACTCTTGGAAGACATCCCCAGCAGATCTCAAAAGCTGAGCTAGGCCACTGGACATATGGGATGTGTGTGTCAATCCTTCATATACTCAAAGTCTTTTAAGGTACCGGTATATGAAAGCCAGTTCCAACGGGGAACTCAGCCAGCCCCTAGCTGCATAGCTGCATCCTATACTTTCAAAAAAACCTTTCTTTACCCCATGCTCTTACTTTTTCCACTAAACAGGAAGCTCATGGACAAAATGGCCTTTGTGCTATACTAACCAAGTGGTATTCCAAGGAAAGGAATTCTATAACTTAACTGTAAATATCTCCCCATGTGAGCTTGAAGTTCAAATCAACATACAAATAGCGACTCTTGGAAGACATCCCCAGCAGATCTCAAAAGCTGAGCTAGGCCACTGGACATATGGGATGTGTGTGTCAATCCTTAATATACTCAAAGTCTTTTAAGGTATATGAAAGCCAGTTCCAATGGGGAACTCAGCCAGCCCCTAGCTCCATAGCTGCATCCTATACTTAAAAAAAAAACTTTCTTTACCCCATGCTCTTACTTTTTCATATAAAAGGCTGGAGCTAGATATTTGGAAACAAACGTTGCATAGAAAATCTTTTGGTTATCTCCAGTGTACATGTAGGAGTGGAAGGAGGAAATTTACAGGACAGTTTTAGTATCTAGAGGGGGATTTCAATTTCCTTACCCTTCATTTTTCATATGTAATCCCTCCCTCACACATGGAATAGAGAAAGTGGTATACTTCCTACACATGCACAAACGAACACACACACTCACATGTGTGTGTGTGTGGATATATATATATATATATGTGTGTGTGTGTGTGTGTGTGTGTATGTATGTCAATACATGTGTGTGTGCATCTATTTAGTTGTGCTCTGACCTCTTTTATGTACCATGTGTTGCTCAAATGAATAGCAGTTTCAAGCTTTATTTCTAGATTTTGTATGCAGTTACTCAGACTAGATATCCGTCCAGAAGTTCACTGCATTTCATCCTTTAATTTTTCTAAAACATCATCCACTCCTAAGGATTTTCATTGTCATTTATTCTTATTCTTCTTATTATTTTATCTTCATCACAATCTGACATTCACTAACAAATGTTCCAAATGTCAAACTATAGCAAGTAATAAAATCCTTGCATGTTCATTGTACCACAACTCCTGCAGGGGCTGGATTCAGTCTTAGCAACAATAATTATCTCATAAACCGTACACTATAAATTGTTTCCAACAATAATAAAGCCGGGAGACAAATCTCAAATTTGTCACTGAATTTCTTGATTGAAAAAAAGAGACACACACAGAGAGGATGTGTGTGGAAACATGGCATTAATGAATTTGCTTATGCTATTTAGATAGGAATAAAATCTTAAATAGGATTAAATTACTCATGAGTTATAGTAGGATACAAGATTGATGATGTCCTCATTTGTTTTTACTGTCTTACATTAAAAAAACAGTGAGTAATCTAATTGTTTTTTTTTACTAAACATATCATCTCGTAATTCTTCATAAAGGTAATTATTTACTTATGACAGAGCAGCAGTAACAGTTGGGGCAAGGCTTCACATAAATTTGTACTCAGAGCCATTATCATAAGGGGAAAATGCCAACCAAAGCTGCAATAGCGGCACCCTTGATTCAGATTCCAACTGCAGGAGGCTGTGCAAGAGTAAAACACTTGGAGGATTGGGGCCTAATTTAGGCAAGGTATGCAGGTCATGTTTTAAAAAGTCATGGTTCTCTACAGTGAATTTTTTAACATCTGGTCATGGATCAAATAACTGTTCAGAGTTAATTGAATGGAGAGGATATGGCAGTGTGAATGGTGGCAGGAACTACAGAGTGTGTGGCTGCTGCCAAAAGCAATAGCTCATATTTCCTCCCCCACTCCCTTGTTGTTAAATAAAACAAAATGCATGATGGCTTGGTTCAGATAGAACATGTTAGTTTGTGAAACCAAGATTCAACTTGCATAAGAACATCAGTACTGGAGCAGATAAGTGGTCCATCTAGTCTAGCATCCTGTCTCATGCAGTGGCCAACCAGTTCCTCTGGAGGGCCAACGACAGGACATAGAGGCCGAGACCTTCCCTTGATATTGCCTCCAGGCTCTGGGTATAACATCCCCCTTTGACTGTGGGTTCCCAGGTTAGAATACTCACTCAGGCGCCTGTTCTCAGGTCCATTCAGCAGAGACAAGCTGGTTCAAAACATCAGACCTTTATTTGCAAGGAGACAACCCCAACAACCAACAACTTCAGCTAACATACAAAACTGGAAACTGAAACAAGGGCTCCACCCAACAGGGCCAAACAAAACCACACAGATATTAGAGGAGGAACAGACTATTCCATTACACACACATGTATACAAAGAATATACCACACTAGGATTCAGAGGGTGATTTTCTCTGAACGTGGAGGTTCCCTTTAGTCACAATGGCTAGTAGCCACTGGTTGACCCACCCTCCATGAATCTATCTAATCCCCTTTTAAAGCCGTTTATGCCTCTGGCCATCACTACATCCTCTGAGAGTGGCTGGATTCAACATTTTTATCACTCACTGTGTAAAGAAACATTTCCCTTTGTCTATCCTGAATCAACTGCCCAATGGCTTCACTGGATGTTCTCGAATTCTAGTATTCTGAGAGAGGGAGAAAAATTCCCTTTGTCAACTCTCTCCACCCCATGCAGATGATCACTCAAATCCTGGTTTGCCTTAACAAATGCTAATTTCATTGCCTTGGTTCTGTGTCTAGGGAAGGCAGTGCTAAGGATTAAACCAGCTTTAAGCCAGGATGTCTGCATTCGCACATGAGAAAGTAGTTTCAAGACTAATGTTAAGTAAACTAACTATAGTTGATGCAGTGGCCCATGTTCAGACAACCACACTAACAATAGTTAGTTGAATTACACTGTGATTTCAAGAAAATGTGTGGACTGAGCTAATGAGTTACTCAGACCTCACTATACCTCATTTGCTGCTGCCTTTAAAGTTGCAGGCAAATGCATAATCTAGTGATGTTATTAAGGGGAAAGACTTTGTGCAGCAGCCTGTCCTTTCTCATAGCATCTCGTTTTGTACTGATCTGTAACCTAGGAATTCTGTAGGGATGAGCAGGGAGAAATGCACTAAATTTATTAATAAATTTCTCACTGCCCATCCCTACAGAATTCCAAGGCCACAGATAAGTACAAAACAACACTTAGTATAAATGCTCTGGGTCTGAACACAGTTATTTTTGTCATTTAGAAGCAGTCAGAAAGCTGTCAGTTACTCTGGTCTTTCACTGTCTAGTTTCAGTTTCTTAGGCAGAGGGAAACTGGGCAGAAGGAAACACCAGCAAGAAAGTGATTTAGCAGAGATGTTACTAACAGGGTACTGCCCTACCGGAATGGTTAGTTGATCTTCTTGCTGAGCATGATCACCACAATTTGCATTTCTGCACTTAGTGTCTCCATTACCTACAAATTATTTGTTGAACAGCTTCATTGGCTTTGGGAGGCCTTTCTGAATCTATGGAAACATACCAAGGCAGGTCTGTTCAGAAGAAAGTCCCATTTTATTCAATGACACTTATTCCCAAGAAAGGGTTATTAAGATTGTAGCTTCTATTACCTGCTGGTGTTAGCTATTTAATTCTCTGGGCCCATGCCTTCTAGGGCTGGGATAAGGCATTGCTTTGCTCTCCAAAAGGGGAGTACAGAATAAAGCAGAATACTCCATTTTCTTTTGCCCCAATAATAGCAAGCCTGTAACCTCAGCTTTCCTTCATAAACCCCAGAGTAAATCAACTTGCTAATTTTATCTCTTTATCTCAGCAGCTCAGATAGCAGTCTTGCCACTACTTTTGTCAGAACAAGCTCGCGTACAAAAACTGAATAAAATATATTAAAGAACGAGCTTTCCTAATTGGATCAAATACTGCACAAGAACTATGCAAAGTGCAAACAAAGTCTCCAGGTAATTTTGATGGCAAAAAAAAAATCAAAGAAACCAATTCAGTCAATTGGTTGATACAAGGTCATAACCTTTCTCTGAGCTCATCCACAAAGCTGATTCTTTCATTTTCTTTCCTCTCCTTTTGCTTGCATCGAGCATCTTATTAACAATTTGTATAAATACTTCATCCAGACTATTACAGCTACACTAGACTGTTGACTCCAATTTTGTAAACGTGTAAGAAGTGAGCAAATTAAGTAGTATGAACTATGACAGTCCTCTGACATGAACAGTGTAGAGTTCTGGCCCACACATGCTGTACAGCATAATGATTACATTACAATCTTGTGATATTATTCAAAATGACTTCAGATAAATGAATGATAAACTAGGGGTTATGCTTCCTTTATTACAGGGCTGATAAGGTAGCTAATCAGTGTCCAAGTATATGTCATTACATAAATTATGAACCAGAGTTTGATGTGAATTCCCCAATGCGTCTCAGCCTGAGTGTCATCTGCTGTGAGACTAAAGGCTGAAAAAGGAATTCTGAAAACAATAGCTCTTTTTTTCTTTAACTGTGTTAAGGAAATTATAAAAGAAATGATAATAGATTTGCTTTTTTATTTCATTAGGCAACGTCTCATGCTAAATTTGTATTGTAACAAAAGTGGTTGGACCACTGCTTTCCCTACTTAACCCCTATATATTTTGATGCTTTTCTGAGTGTCTTCAGTAAATTTTACACAGATAGGTCAACTAATTGAGCAGCTTATCATTACACTACAACCTTGTACAGGATTAGCTGCCACCATGTACAGGTCTTTCCCCACCCAAGCCAGTCCAGGAATGGAAGGGAATCCTGTACTTTTCAGTACATTAAACAACAAACCACGAGATGGTCTATACCCTCTCTGGTTTCCAGAACAATATGCCACCAGAACCTCTTTTCACTAGTCCCTGCCTTTCCTAAGGGAGAGATTCCAAACCCTTAGTTGGCATCTGGGACAGAACACCTTAGCAACTCACTCCAGAGATGCACACTTGTACTCTCCAATGGTAGTGTATATGGGGAGCGTTTAGGCCACAGGATTTAGCCTTGGAATTCAGTTACAACATCAAAGACAATTTAGCAATAAGAGAGATCTTTATTTAGTACAGAGCTTAGCATAGACTACCAGAGATTACAAAAATAACAAAGGCTAGGGCTGTTTGCCTTAACTAAACATTAATGATTCATAGTTACCACGTCAGGAGGATTCCTCAGTCCAAGATAGTTCCAGAACCAAGGGATTTTGAAGGGAAATCCCATTTTTGCACACCATGTGCTCCAAGTCACAAAGCAACTCTTTGTCTCTCAAGAGGCAACATTTCAGGTGCCATAAAACAGATAATGACAAGAGGAGGAAGGGAGAGCTAAGCAACTCACTTCTGAGGGATCAATCAATTATAGCCCAATTGCAGTCACAAATTAGCTGTGGCCATCAGCCAATTGCGAGTGGGCATGGGTGTGCCCAATTGTTGGTTGCCATAGCTGCAACACAGGAATGGCTAGAAGTTTGGAGCCCCTCCTGCAGTCAGATGATCCCAACCTCCAGCTACTTCATGGTCTACGTGACTAGTTGCATGTGGGCCAGAAAGTGGAGCCATGAGGTTTGGCGTTTGGCATGAAAGTGTGAAAGAATGTGAGTTTATGGCATGGCTATTGAGGCCACGTGGCCTCACCAATTGGCTTGCAACAGGAAACAAGACACAGCATGTTATCAAAAGACATCACAGAAGAAGGCATGTGGATATAGAAAGCAGAAAGCAATTTTTCTTTACAAACTTAAATATATTCAGTGCTTAACTAGACAAGATGTTGGGAGACCCATGATTTGGGGGAAAGCAAAGATTTAACCCTCCCATCCTGAAATAAGTTTGCCTGGTGAAACTCTCTCTCTCCATGCTACTATTAGCCCAGGGTTCAGAGATTAAGATGCTGAGTTGCAGACCGGAAGGTGAGTAGCTCAGCCATTCAAGACCCTAGCGCTGCATGACAGATTGAGCTCCCGTCTCTGCCCCCAGCTCCTGCCAACCAAGCAGTTCGAAAGCAAGAAATTGCAAGTAGATAAACAGATACTGCTTCAGTGGGAAGGTAACAGCATTCTGTTGCCTTGGTGTTTAATCATGCTGACCACATGACCATGGAGAAGTCTTCGGACAGCACTGGCTCTTTGGCTTGGAAACAAAGATGAGCATCACCCCCCTAGAGTCGGATTTGACTGGCTTTTGAGCAAGGGAAGCCTTTACCTTTACCTTAAATAAAGTCTGGGGGATGCTGGTCAGTTTCTGCTTCCAAAATTATGCAGTAGGTGATGGTAGATGTAATGTATTGGAATACATACATGAATCATCACATACACTCACCATGTTAAGCTTCGCGCCGACGAAGGCTCCTCGGAACTGACTTACGATTGGTCGCTCTGTACCAGCGACCAATCAGGACAACCCACAGTCCCTGAGCGGGAAGGACTCTTATTGGTCTTTATCCAAGCAACCGCATTGGTTGATTATTGTAAATAGGTGTGGCTATGTTAGCCCGGGAATGTTTAAAAGGAGCCAGTACAACAGGAGCCAGTACAACAGCTAAAGCACTTTATTGGACTAGAGTAGGGTGCTTCACTCACAAACATCTGTAGCATGGCACCGCTTCCCCTCTTCTCCTCTGTGTTAGAAATCCTATTCTCTGTACCTGTGTTTCCCAACCTGCGGCTCAGGACCCAGAAGTGGGTTGCGAAGCCTCCTAAATCGGGTTGCAGTCCATTCCCCCCTAAAGACTTCCCCTGCCCTTTGCGTTGTTCTTTTTCTTTCCTCTTCTTCCTTGCCAACTTCTCACATTCTTGCCTCATCCATCCTTTGTGACAATGAGGAGAAAAAAGCCATCCAGCAACTAGTAATTTCATGGTAGTAACTGAAAGAAGGGGGGGAAAGGCTGGAGACAGGGTGAGAGCTGTTCAGTGGGACATGGAACAACCAGAGGAAGAAACAGGTGTCTGTATATATGAAGGCTAAATTGTGGTGCTGCTCCTTCAGCAGTACAACCTCTTGCTCAACCTGCTGCAGTGCCTCATTGCCCTCTAGCTGCTGTGGAAGATGTACCACACTGAGCTCCTTTCTGCCAACCCTTATTACCACCATCTGCCAACTTGACACATCTCTTACACACACACACACACCCCGGTGCCTTCTCAGATTCTACTCTGCTTCAGCTGGCAGAGAAGGCACAGAGAGGTCCCTGCTCTCAGGTAGTTCACTTCAGGAGTTATCTTGTAAACTATCCACTTGGAAGAGAAGACTCTTTGTTCTAACATCTTCTCTTCCATGAGTGACATGTTTATGGGTAGACTTGGTTATTGTAACGTAGACCTAGGGGTGCTAGATCTTCTTGCTGCTGTGGCAGGGGGATTTGGGGAGTATTCTGGGGGTGGGCATGGATGTTCCGCTATGTCCTAGATGTGATGACATCACCTGGAAGTGACACTATTGTGTTGGGGATGTTGCGCGGGGGATGCTCTGGGTTTTGGGCAAACTCTATAGTAAAATTGGGCTTAAACCATAATTTGCCCAAAAATCAGTGCCCCCTGTGTGGCATCTCTGACACAATGACGTCACTTTTGGGTTACATAATTGCATTGGGACGTTGCACAGTGACATCCCTGTTTAGGGGCGGGGTTTCCCCCACCAGCCAGTTGGTCTGTGGTTGGGAGAGGCCCTCTGGGACCTGGGGGCTGGCAACCCTATGCTGACCTCTTAATTTTCCTATTCATACAATCAGTGTAAGTTAAATCCTACTCCAGAGATGGTTAAATATAGTATAATGCTCAGTAATTTGAGCAAACAGCTAGTGGGTAGCATCTACCATTTCATGCATGGTGGTAAATGGAAATGGTAAAAGGTCTGTCTTCTAAGTTTAGATGGAAACTAGGGGTGTTTTCAGAGCTTGTACCATGCTAAGCCCTTTACTAGGCCGTTTTATGAGATTTTATGACATTTTTTGCTTTGTCAAGAAAAGGACATTCTATCATATGTGAAGGATGCAAGCAATTGTGCTACCTCAATAAGCAAAACAAAAAAGACATTTTACTACCAATGATAGGTATATACATTTTCCTATGTGGAATAATACTTCTGTAGGAAAATCAAAATGTGTGAAATGGCTTCTAGAAGAACCAACTTCAGTGCTTAATTTGAGGAAAGGTTTGACCTGTATTTTAGAAAAAAAGATTCGACCCTGGAAACAATATCTTCCATGTCATACTTTAGTTGGTATTTTTTCTTCACTGCATATGCATGTTAATTGATAAAGAATCAACTAAAAAGTGTCCTGATGGTTACTAGAGCAAGCTTATTAGAATCTTAACGGAGACTAGAGGGAGTATTGCAGAGGAAGAGAGTAGTTAAAGGCTGGAATATAGTCCTAATATGCAGAGGTAGTGTACTTCAGAATGCCGTTTGCTTGGGGTTCGTACTAGGATGTGATGTTTGGTGATTTCTCAAAAACTTCTAATTAGTGTGGAAAATTGAATGCCAGACCAAGTGGGTGTCAAGGTCATAGTTTGCCCAGGGTGCCAGAAAACCTTGGGTCAACCCTGGACTGTACGAACTAAATTTGGACTTGTAGGTCACCATATCAAAAATTGGAAACCACTGCTCTGGACAACATGATCTAACCTTTTAAGCATTTGAAGTACATGGAACAAAGTATGGAATAACACGTTACAGGTAGTTCTGGAGTCATTTTAAAGTTTTATCATTCAATTTATTTATCATTCAATTTATATCCCACTCGAACCCTGAAGGGTCTCTGAGTGGCTCACACACAATCATTGGTTCCTAAGGCCACAATTATACGGGGTGTGATTTCCTACCAGCACCCGGCAGCAGGGCTTGTTGTTGGAGTCTGGCTTCTTCCGGCGGCCTCGGATGTCGGTGCTCCACTTCCAATGTCCTGGGGCAGATTTGTTCCTGTTCCGTGGCTTCCTCCGGCGGGCTCCTCCAGTGCACGGCCCCGCGACTGCCGCAGCTCCGACCATCGTCCTTTTCGGCTCCATCGCGCTGCACTGACACGCCGCTGTACCTCCGTGGCTCCGCCTCTGCCGGATTCTACCGCTCATGCCACACTCGCAGGGCACTCCTCAGCCGCTCCATCGCTCCCCCTGCTACTCCGCCATCGCCACTCCGTTGCCGCCACCGCCAATGCCTCTGCTGCACGCCCCACTAGAGCCATTTACCAACTTGCTAGATATTAATGCTTTCGAACCGCTGGGTGGGCGGGAGCTGGGACTAGGGCCGGAAGCTCACTCCAGTCGCGGTGGGTCTCAAACAGCCATAGTGGCTGTTTGTTGATGTTATAGCAGGTGTTCTTACTGCCTGCGCCACCGCTTGTTTTTTTAATTTTTGCAGATTGTATTCATTAACCTTTTCCTCTCTGCCATTCCGCCCAAATTGTCATCTCAAACTGGTTTTAAGCATACTGGGGGGAATGTATAGGTACCCATGAAGGCAACATTCATTTAAAAAGTCAGCTGAGTCTTAGAGTTGGCAGTAAGCCTCTGTCAACTGCTTGTGATAGGAAATCTGAATTTGCACCACACACATGCAGCCCAGGCTTTGTATTTCAGAAGTAAGCTGTCAAGATGTCTTTCTTCACAAGATCATGAAAGAAAGGTGGAAGGAGATTGGCAACACAATCCTATGCAGAGGTATCCAACTGGAGTATGACACTATTAGGAAGCAAATCTAAGACTTACTGCTGACTGCACGTGTTTAGGATTGCACTGTCAGGCACAGAACATACCTCCCTGGCCTTCTGACGTTCTTGCATAACAACAGTTAAGAAACTTACTAGGCAGTAAGTTTCATTGAACTTAATGAGATTTAATATTGAATAAACATGCTTAGGATCATATTATAACTCTTGAATAAAGTTATTAAAGCTTTATTGTGATGAAAAAGGGCTTCATCTGGTATCTGATGAGTGTTTATTAAGTCTTACAAAAAGCTGAAAGCTATAGGACTTGGTTCTGCTGCAAATCCACCAGGGTCTCTCTCTCTTTCTCTCTGTATATGACAGGAAATTCAGATTTTCCTTTAGCTGGTCTAAAACTAAGCTGAGAATATACGAGTTAAAATTGAGTTACAGAAGAGTCAGGTTGACACAGATTATAAGAAGTATTTACAAAGTTCTATCGCTGTGTCAACCATAATCGCTGTGCTTGCAAAATTTAATTTAAACTTTATTCTGAAATAATATTGAAAGAGTGATTGTGAATTATGCAACAGCAAGGGAAAGGGAAAGGGAATTTTCACTGTGTCTTTGCTTAGCTTTATCTACTTTATGGGAATTACAGTTACACTCACATAAAGTAACAAGTAAGATTTATAATGGAACATCTGGAATAACCTACTTATATACATTTACTTTGGCAGAATTAGTATACAGTCAGATTTTTGTTCCATAATGTGATGAGAAGATGAAGTTTGCCTCTTGAGGGTTATAATAGAATATTTTAGGGGTATTTCATACAATGAACCCTATCCAGAGAAATTTAGTTGTGCCTAAGTGGAAATTAATGAGACAAACCAAGTCCACACTAGATGTGATGCACAGTTACATATATCTTACTTTCTCCAGACTTTACAAACTAAAAGTAGCCTCAAGAGGCCTTGTAGCCAGCCTCCTCAGCCCTGAACCTGGGGTGGTCTTTCCTGAGAGAGAGACACTCCAAATGACCTCTGAACCTCCACAAGCAGTGCCCTCATAAACCCAGGCTTGGCTTTAAAAGTGGCTTTTGTTGGGAGGCTAGGAGAACCACTTCTTGGCTGGAAACTCTGGCCAAGTGAAGATTCTCCAGGCTGGCTGCATGTCCAAATATCCTCCATGCAAGCCCGTCTATCCTTTCAGCTCAGTCTAAAAAGGACTAGAATGGAAAAGTCTATGCCCTTGCCTTAGGCATCTTCTACTGACCAAATGACTAGTCTTTTGTCTGTCAAATGTACAGGCAGGGAGGGACAAAGAACCTTTGGTCTGCACTATTGTCATGAATGAGGTATGTTGCATGTTTCCATTCCCCTCTCCTGTTTCACCTATATGTCAGGAAATACCTTTGGAATAATCCTCTCATTCCTGTCTCCATATATTTGTCTAAGATATCTGCATTCTTATACCTATGCCAGACCTATCAACTCTCCATATCTAGTGAGTGGTCTCCCATTCAGGTTCATCCTGCCGTATATTAAGAAACATCACCTCTTTTGTCTGGCTCCAGGGAAATGCTGGGCCACTCTATTGTTCCACAGCCACCCATCCAGCACCTAGCTTAATCCCACTATAGTTAGACTGTGCCCCTCTGAAAGCTCACTGGTCCCACCTAGGGCTTGCCCCTCTGGATGCCACACCTCCTGAGGCTCATTCTTGGTCCAGGTAATCTTTTGTCTCACCTGGGGCAAGCCCCTCAAGACCTCCCATTAGTCAGGATTGTTTTCCAAAGTCTATATCTGTCAGAGCACATGGCCTCAGATTGTATGTCTGCCCCTGATGCCAACTGGCAGTTCACCCCTAAACCTCTGGTTTGAGTAATAAACTACTCTCCATGGACCCCCATGCACGTCTGGACAGGTTGTATCACCCTGGGTTTGAGTAATAAACTCATCTCCATGAACCCCCCTGCATGTCTGGACAGGTTGTATCACCCTGTAACTGATCCCTCTATTTGCTATCAATCACCTCTGCTTTCTTACTTCTGTATTCTTTGCTCTTTTTGAATGCTTAGGGTGTTTGTAATTAGCAAAATACTTTAATAAAAGCTATTTAATTTACTCTTCAGATCTGGAATTTTCCTACTGTGCCAGACCTCAGTATACAAGTGGTGTGCAATTCCTGTACCCCTCTGGCCTATCCTGCTGCATATCTAACTTCCCCAAACAACAAGGCAAGCCATTGGTGGTAACAGCCTTAACTTGAAGCCAAGCGATTTCCTACTCTGTTCCTTTTCCCATCCAAAATCTCCCCCAGTAGTTTCTTCCCACTGGGGTAAAGATGATAGGTACCTGTTTCTGACCTGAAAGATGATACAGAATATTGACTAAGAGACTGAACTACCAACCTCTGTTCCCTGGTTTGAATCTTCCATCTACTGTGACCTAGCTAAGCATCCTCAGCAAGTCACTCATCACCCTACCTGCAATAGGGGCACAATAACACTGTTGGCTTACCTTTCAGGGTTGTTGTAATGGTTACAAAGATAATATGAAGGGCTGTATACATACTAGTATTATTTCTTCATTTGATGGAAAGGATTTGGTATGGTAAATTTAATATGGAAGCTACAAGGACTACAACTCGGTTACACTGTCTCAGGTTCCTTTTTGTGAATCTGTCAGAAATAAAAAAAAATCACCTGTCATGGAAAGACAATAGATGCAGACCCCCTACTGTGTTATTTTTCTCAGTTAGTTTTCACAGTAGACCTACATTTAAAAGTTCTGACAGACACATAATCTTTAATTTGCCATTTTTGGTTTCTGACCCTGGGGATCCCAGCAAAACAAATTTTAGAAACCCTGTAAGTCGTAAGAGGCTTTAAAAAGGGCAAGTTTAGGAATATTTCTCACTCAGTCAGTGTTGCAGTGTAATTCTGTCATTTGGGTGACATGGACTGCTATTTAAGTTAGGACTGCATTGACATGGAGGCCATTGGGGTTCATGAAGTGAAATTAGATGTTTAGGAAATGGAGATTTTCATTTAATTAAATCATTATCAGGATGCTTCATTGTTACAGAAACCCAAGAATGGAATGAAGAAATACAAAGACATAATTTAGTATGGATTTGCATTTTGTAACCATTCAATCTGATACAAACAGGAATAATGGGAGGTAAGGTGAAATCTTATGCAGAGTTACTCATCTAAATACACTGCAAACAATTAATTTAGGCCAGAGTAACT
This sequence comes from Gekko japonicus, assembly GCF_001447785.1. Taxonomy (NCBI): domain Eukaryota; kingdom Metazoa; phylum Chordata; class Lepidosauria; order Squamata; family Gekkonidae; genus Gekko; species Gekko japonicus. The sequence goes on along the minus strand of NW_015163094.1, from coordinate 2,575,435 downwards.
CTTCATAGGACTGCACTGGTAGATAATCTTCTACAGAGTCTTGCTGACACCGTTTTTGTTCCTCAAGGCAGAGAGGAAGGAGAATGATTCAACTGATATTTACTGTACAGGAATTCCATCTCATCAGAAGAGTTTTCTGATGTTCCCACCAAGTAGGATCATCCTGGCTGACATTTATTTGCACAGTGTTTCACTTTCTACCCATCATCAAATGATTGCATTTGCTGCAGGAGTACATTTTGTTTCTGTAGGTGGGGTGGGGAAACATTTGTACCAGCTGGTAGGCCGGCCGGGCTGTGGGATGAGTCCATATGATGAGGGAGGCAGAAGTAGAGACCAGGCTTTGCTTCTGTTCTTTGATAGGCAGCCTCTGCTGGGGACAAAAGAAGCAAACCCTTTTCTTACACTAGCTGGCAGGTAACAAAAGCTGTGAAATGAGACTGAGTAGAAGGAGTAAATGCAGATACCCAGGATTTGCACCCCTCACATGATCATTTACCTGCTTTGCAGAAAGCGGAGAGGCTAATTCTTCCCTGGCCCAGTAAAAACACAAACATCAAAAAACAACAACTGTGAGCTGAAAAGCCCGCAAGTAAAAAAGTACAAAAAGAGACTTTAATACAGTGAAAAGAAGCATAAGATAAGCCACATCAATAACATATGGGAGTAAAACATCCTCAATAATAATAGGAAACAGTCAAGCCCCGAGAAGATTTCTTCAACACTTTTCCTAGGTAATTGAGTGTTTCAAACTCCTGGTCCTTCTTCAGGAACATGGAACTGTAAAGTACAAGTGTAGCATGCAGCAATGCTTAATAACAATGTAGCTTTAGAAACATGCTTAAAAATTACTGTTACACAAGGTCTCATGTATCTTACCAATATAGGCAGTCTCCTACCAGTTTGGTCCTGTTTCACAGAAGCAACCTTACTGGTGCATACTAAAGGAGACCTAGCCCATAGTGAGTATTGGCAACCTTGGGGTCCTTATTATTCTAAGTATTTATATATACTAAGGAGTTACTCTCTTTTGCAGAGAAATTGAATGACATCATCTGTTAGGAAACTGGTAGGAGACTGCCTATATTGGTAAGATACATGAGACCTTGTGTAACAGTAATTTTTAAGCATGTTTCTAAAGCTACATTGTTATTAAGCATTGCTGCATGCTACACTTGTACTTTACAGTTCCATGTTCCTGAAGAAGGACCAGGAGTTTGAAACACTCAGTTACCTAGGAAAAGTGTTGAAGAAATCTTCTCGGGGCTTGACTGTTTCCTTTTATTATTGAGGATGTTTTACTCCCATATGTTATTGATGTGGCTTATCTTATGCTTCTTTTCACTGTATTAAAGTCTCTTTTTGTACTTTTTTACTTGCGGGCTTTTCAGCTCACAGTTGTTGTTTTTTGATGTTTGTGGCTTTATAGACTGTGTGCTGTACAATTTGCTCCCAGTAAAAACACATGCATCAAATCAGATGAGACATGAGAGGTCAGTGACACAGAGCCTTCTAGGGCTGTGGAACATGGCTTCAGAACAAAACTGGTGTAGAGCCAAGGAGTGGGGCCTAGTCAGGGGTCATTTCGTAGAAAAAGAGATGCAGGAGCTCATTAACATAAATTATTAGCATAATTTATGTGCATATGCCATACCCTCTGACATCACCGGAAGTGTGTCAGAAGGCAACACCCACTGCTCAGGCTCCACTGAACTGTTTTGGATTGCTAGCTGGGGGGGGGGAAACGTGCTGATCTGCCCTCACAGAGGAGGGAGAGCTTGTACCTGAAGGCAAGCTGGGAGGGGGGCTCTGCGATTTACCTGGCTGCTTCTTGCTCCTCGTGGCCCGACTGAGGGCTTCTGGGAGCAGGGGCAGAGCCTGTTGCATGTGCCTCCCCCCTGGGCTCCTTACTGCCAGAGCTCCGCTCCTGTGTGCTCCCACAGGAAATGACCCCTGGGCCTAGTGGTATGTGTGGGTCCAGGGGTAGAGTTCAGCCATTCTGAGCAGTTCTGCAACAGTGTCTAGTATTTTTAGTTGGGGTGTGTGAATAGAATACCATGCTGGTAAGTTGGCAGGCACACTCACAGCTTTCAAACTGGAAGGGCTGTGAGATTCAGTGGTGGTAAGCCTGCAGAGGTCAGACCATCTCTTTCATTGCTAGCCCTCCTCATTTTCTTGTCTGTACTGAGAGTCTGTTTCATTTCTTAGTGTGTGCACATTTGCCTGCTGTGGCTGTGACATGTATGTGTATATAGCCTTCCTTCCTTTGCATCTATTGCTGAAACCTGTAAGACTGGTACTTATTACTCAGAAGTATTTATGATGGGAATGACACTGGATATATTCATTAATATATAGCCAACACCATAAGAATCCTGTAGCCAAAAGGTGGTGACTTAAAATATATATGTTTTCAATTCTTTCCCCCCCTAACCAATGGGCCATGTTGCATTATAAACATATAATATATATGAACAGTAAGATGCATGCAAATATGTTTTTTAAAATATTTTATTCTGTTCCCTGACATCCAGTGCTCTTAAAAAGATTGTTTTGAAGCACCCACTGTAGATTTACAATATTATATTCCAGTGTATACATTTGCTTACAAAAAAATAAAAAACCGTCTTTACTGTATCCACACCAGTGACAAATCTGCCAGAAAGTGACTAGTTGATATGCCTTTTTATTACTGCAGCTGCCTTGTTTTTTTCTAGTCAAAATAAAAGAAAATCACAGGATCCTTAAAATAATAGCTGACAGCAGGTAGTTACTGAGAAATGCATGTCCCTGCCTCTTAACTTTGTAGCATCCATCCAGATGGCAGATTACAGACTGGGATCTGCGGGTTGGTGACAAATACATGGGTAATAGCATTCAGCTCGCCTAACTGTAAAAGTGAATTCACTATTCTGCTTTGATTGTAGACTTGACATATCAGATGAGAAGACTCTGTGGAAGAACCTGCCAGAGCAACGGCACAAATAAATGCTAGACACAAGTGTCGCTTGATGTAGAATTACAAACATTGTACCTATCATCAATTCAAATTTAGCTCAGTATGTAAAGTCTTGAGTTGTTGTTACATCACATGAACAGCAGGCTTGGAAAGCTGTTACTTGTTTACAGAAATACAAAAGAGGGTTTAAGCAACCTAGCCCCTAGTGATTTCCTCTAGCAGAGCAGCTCCAGCCATTGTTTTGCTAGGGGAAACAGGCAAAAGATTGGGATTTTTTTTTAAACTCGCAATATGTGGTACAAGCACCATTTAACATTCTCACCTTTCACACACTTTCAAACTTGTGGTATCTATTATTTAAGTTTGTAGGAGCAGATGTATTGATCTTTGGGTTTTGCCTGGGAGTACGCAGTACAATTTAGAAAAGGCACGGTGCAAAGGTTCTTTTAATCCTTATTATGCTCCCTCCTAGAAAGGTATGCTTGACTCCAGGCTTGTCTCCCCACATAGTTTCAAACTGGTTGTTAATGGCTGCTATGTGGTGTGGTGCTAGAAAAGTTAGGGGCATTCTGATGCACAGAGACCTAGCTGGGTTTTCTCTCTGCAGTGTGGAGGATGAAAAAAACCAATGGGATTCCCCATGTTTGGATGTGAACCATCAAACTCAGCTTCACACATTACCTAAATGTAAAGTGTGGATCTATTTTTGCTTATTTAAAACATTTGTATCCTGCCTTTCCACGCAATTAGGGACTTTAAGGTGGTAAACAGTTAAAAAAGCAATACAAATCAGCTTTGAAAACAGTACATCTCTCTATATAATAATTCTGTTTTGGTCATGGACTCTCCTGAACATTCCACATACTCCCAAATCAGTCACTCAGATCTGTCACTGGCTGTGTTGCCTCCAATATTCTAAACAGTTTGCTGTTCCTCTCCCCCCAATAGCCAGTCAGAACACAGAGGTCATTTGCATATGCGGCCTGATTAGCCTTTGCCTCTAACATTCTAAACAGTTTGTTTTTGCTGTTGGGAGTAATTGAATGTGTCCTGAGGTAAAATACATATACCAATTTTCTCTTAAATGGCCACTGGAGTTGCCAAAATACATATCCCAATCTTCCCTTAAACAGTCACTGGAGTTGCCAATCTCCCTGTGGGGCCTGGAGATCTCCCAGAAATCAGTGTTCCCCAGCCACAGCACATAATTTCCCCTATAGAAAATTTCCCAGCTATTACAATGGCTGCTTTGGGCAGTGGACTCTATGGAATTATACCCTGCTGAAGTCCCTCCACACCCCAAACCTTGCCCTCCCCAGACTCTATCCCTCAAATCTACAGGTCTGGCCCTCCGCTTAGTATTGCTAGCCTCCAGGCAGCACCTGGAGATCTCCAAGATCAGTTCTCCTGGAGAGAATGGCTGCTTTGGGCAATGGACTCTATGGCATTATACCCTGCTGAGGTCCCTCCACACCCCAAACCCTGCCCTCCTCAGGCTTTACCCCTCAAATCTACAGGTATTTCCCAACCCAGAGTTGGCAACCCTGTAATTGGCTATGGAACCGCTTTCCAGACCCTTGGAACCCAGAAGACATGGCATAGGAGGAGGTGCTTTTCTGCCTTAGCTGCCACTGCATAACCCCAAATCAACATAAGTCAGGGGTGGAGGGAACCATACCCGTTATCATGAGGCTGTCCTCCCATACTACCCACTTGGGGCTGCAAAATGACTTGAGACAGCCCTGCCTTATAGCTAAGCAGAAGGAAATAAACACGGTTTGCCTCCCTCTATTTTCCCCTTCTCTCTGCCGCCCCACCAGCCACAGCCAGGACACTCACCAGGAGCTTCTACAGCTCGTTGTATTTCTTTTCACAACGAGCCTTACTCCTAGTATATGATAACCAACAATTAAAACAAACAAGAAAGAGGGTCAATAAGGCAATGCCAGAGAAGGCAGAAAAATCTTCACCTACTGGTGGAAGACAATGATAGAGGGGGACAGATGAATCTACCTGGGGAGGGAATTCCACAGTTTTGGTGTCATGACTGAGAAGACTCTCAAATACTGAATCTGAATGGTTCTCATTTAGGTAATCTAGAAGGAGGTCCAGAGTAAATGTGATGTGGATCTGTGACTGGATCCCCAGGCAGGTAGTTTAAGTGTAGCAATCATTTGCAGCAGGACTTAATATGGACAAAGGTCACCATTCTGGGCAGGTGTGTGTGGCTTAACGGTTCTCTCTGGTGCCCTTTTCGAAGCAAAAACCACTTCCCCAAGCTGCTTTTAGCCATGGTAGGGGACAATGACCAGTATCTGTATTGTCCTTATCTTTTTTCATGATAGGGCTAAAAGGGGAGGGGGAAATATTCCCTTGGAGAAATGGTAAAGGTAAAGGTTCCCTTGCTCGAAAGCCAGTTGAATCCGACTCTAGGGTTGCGGTGCTCATCTCCGTTTCAAAGCCGAAGAGCCAGTGCTGTCCGAAGACGTTTCCGTGGTCATGTGTCCGGCATGACTAAACACCAAGGCGCACGGAACTCTGTTACCTTCCCACTGAAGTGGTCCCTATTTATCTACTTGCAATTTCTTGCTTTCAAACTGCTAGGTTGGCAGGAGCTGGAACTAGAGACAGGAGCTCACCCTGTCTTGCGGCACCCGGGTCTTGAACCGCTGAACTACTGACCTTCCACAGCCTGCAGTTCAGCGTCTTAACCACTTGAGCCACCGCAGAAGCAAAAAGTTAACCCCACTTTCCCTCGGGATTGTAACTCCCAACCCACATCATACCTCCCTTCAGCTGTTTTCTGCAGTCAAATCATACGTCTGGGGGATTCAGGTGAGTGTTATTTGACCTTAAGCCACTAATGCCACTTTAGTCCGCTGGCTCCAGTGTCTTGATTTCATCATCACCATGAGAAGCAAGCTGGATAGCTCCATTCATAAGTCTAATGAATAAAAAGTACAGAGGTGTAGACTTAGAACTGACCTTTACTGTGATGCAAAAGATGTGGGCTCTGGGAGCTTACCTTCTCCCCAAGCCAAGGGTGCTGGGCAGCTGCCCATCTTATGCAAGCACTGGCACCAGTTTTGGCTTTAATTGCTTAAACTGATGGACTGAAGCTTAAAATAAATATGAAAATCAAATAATGTTTTCGAAAATTGCTTGGAACATACAATTGCTTAGAATGGTTATACAATATGCACAACAATTGTATGGAAGAAACCATGCTGAAATCAATACTATGACTAGGAAAACTGCTAAATATCTTCTAATTAAAAATGTGAAGAAATGTAAACTTGCACTAAGGATCTTCACATTTCCTAATAGCCGTTTAATCCTACTGCTTGGGGGAGGGGGGGACACTAGAAGATATACTAAAAAGGAAGATATACCAAAAGCTATTTCACGTTAATACATTGCAATACATTCCTTATCAAACCAAGATTTGGAGTAATTCATTGGAATAGTTTAAAATTACAGTTTTAAAGTACCAATAATTAAAGTACCAGTTTTCTATTTATGAGTGGCGATCCATAAATATTAACCTGCTTCCCCCTTTTATTTCCCCTTCGTATGTCGTTTATAGAATGCAACATACATAAAAGCAAATAAATAAATATAGAAAAATGCAATAAAACTGTAGGGTCAGGACCCCCAACATGGTCCCTGTGGGCACCATGGCACCCATGAACATCTTTCCTCTCACACATCACATGTTTTTTAGGAAGTGGGAAGAGCCAGATGGGGCTTTTGCCCAGCAGTGCTTCTGACTGGCCATTGGAGATCAGACTTTAAAGAACATTGCTTTGGCAGCAGCTCTCATCACAGCACAAAGATCTCCAATGTGTGGCTGAATGGAAGCTTGTGTATGCAAGGAAATATTTTAAAACAATAGATTTATTTTAAAAGGCATCCTGTTAAACAGAACTTCTGCCTGGAATGCTGAAGAATTGCTATTAGTTATGCATAACATTTTGTGGCTGGTTCAAGACCCTGCAGCAGCTATTTTGTGGTTACACCCACCACATGGTATCAGAATTCTAAAAGTGCCTGCAGGCTTAAAAAGGCTGGGGAACCCTGCTCTAGGCAATTTGTCTTATCCCTCTATCAATTTTTATCCTGCCCATCCTCCAAGGAGCTAAGGTGGCATACATGGCTCTCTTCTACATTCTATCCTCATCAACAACAATCCTGTGAGGTAGATTAAGCTGTGAAGTACTGACTGGCCCAGAGTTATCCAGTTTTATTAATGGTTGAGTGGAGATCATCCAAATCATTAAACTAAATGTTATTTCTACTGCATGGACTTATTACCAAAAGACAAAGCATTTGAGGCTACATATGCCACATACAGTACTACAGTTTTGAAATACTCACAAAGTTCAGTGTTTTAAGCCCATTAGCATAAGTAATCTCTTAAATTTCATTGGTTTCTGAAGAAAGTTCATTTATTTCAGAGTAATTACTCTTGAATTGATATTGGTATATCTAATAACACAATTTTGACTGGTAAACTGAAAAACAAAACCCCTCAAATATGACACTCATCTTAGGTATGACACTCATCTTCACCCAAAGAGTGATTAACACATGGAATTCACTGCCACAGGAGGTGGTGGAAGCTACAAGCATGGACGGCTTCAAGAGGGAATTAGATAAGCATATGGAGCAGAGGTCCATCAGTGGCTATAGATAGGAACTCTCAAGTCTGGGGCAACTGATGCACTGTTTTCTTGGTGCTTGGGGGGGGGTCAACAGTGGGAGGGCTTCTAGTGTCCTGCCCCCACTGCTGGACCTCCTGATGGCACCTGGTATTTTTGGCCACTGTGTGACACAGAGTGTTGGACTGGATGGGCCATTGGCCTGATCCAACATTGGCCTCTCTTATTTTCTTAGGTACAGCATAAATTTCTTCAGATTGCTATATCTCGGGTGCTCTCAATATGTATTGGGATTGTAGAAAATTGTACCCAAATAATAAATCTAACGTGACCATATCAACAAGCTGAAAAGTGGAATGGACACCTCAACCCTATCTGAGGCTGAGGAAGTGATCTATGATTAAGAGGAGTGTGCATTTGAATCTACCCAAGCCGAAAATACACCCGAAAAATACCTTATTGGTATTTTTGGGTATATTTTGGCTTTCCAAATGTATCCGGGTTTTCTTGGGAAAATTGGGGGGGGGGATCCCAAGAAAATCCTGGATATATTCAGAAATTTTGGTTAGATCTCAGCTGTTTGTCAGGCAGGCTTATGCAGTCTCTTATGCAAAGGACAGTCCAGCTAGGATTGCTGTGCCTGTGGGGAGCCAATAACTCCCTGCAATTGCAGCTCTGCGCTGCCTTCTCCTGCTGCCCAGTTTAAATCAGGCAGCAGGAGAGGGTAGCCCAGCTAGGAGCGGCTCTGCCCATGGGGAGCCGATTGCTCCCCACCAGCACAGGTCTGTACCACCTTCTCCTGCAGCTCTGTTTAAACCAAGCTGCAGTAGAAGCCAAGCCAGCCCCAGGATCAGGCTGGTATTTTTTTACTGGTATTTTCCAGTTCTGGTCTATTGGACCTGAAAAATTTTGGGATTTGGATCTGGGATTTTTTGGGAATCCTGAATTTTTTTCGGGACCAGTGCACCCAAACTGAAAAATGCCAGTAAAAAAAATTGCACACCCTTAATGATTAAAAAAAGCTCATACTAAAATAAAGGTTGTTAGTCTTTAAGGTGTCATTGGGCTTTCATTTTATTTTACTATTGTCCCGAGGATGGGACTATAACCCCCCCCCAGGCAGGAAAAGCCCCGACCCCCCACGGAGCCGGGACAACAGACCACGGCTCCCTCCATACTCACCCGGTCGGCTGGTTGGGGTGCGGGGGGGCAGGGGTGGAGGGGCAGGTGTAAATGCCGCACGCCTGGCTGCAGCCACCGGACGGAGCAGCGGCCAGACATAGGGGCAGTGGCGACGATGCCTCCAGCCCCCGACAGGAGAGAGGCTGGGCCGATGAGGCAAGCGGCAGTGCCACAGACCCCAGACTCCACCAGGCCCCAGAACAGGGAGGGGGGCTGACAGGGGCCTGCCCCCGCAGCCGAGCACGGCGGCCAGGAGCGGAAGAGACAGGAGGCAGAGGGAAACACCCCGAGGTGCGCATCTCCAGTTTTGTAAGGGGGCGGGGCCCAGGGAGGAGGACGGCACTGGGGAGAGCAGAGCCCGCTGGGAACCAGGTGGGGGGGAATATAAGGGAGGGGAAGGAGAGGCCGGGGATGACTCCTGGATCAGAGACGGCACAGAGAGAGAGAGAGCAAGATCCAGGAGGGACGGGTGTGAAGGGAACGGTGATGTAACCTCCCTCCCCCATCCAGGTGTCTGAGGCCTACTTACTCCTTAAGAAAAGGGAGGCGGGGGAGGCAACGTGGCAGAGCTTGACGTGATTGGGAGCTCGAGCGACGAAGACAGTGAAGGGTCATCGTCAAGCTCCTGTGACAGCTATAATAGACTAGCACAGCTATCCCTTTCCAACCTCTTCCCTGAACACCTTATCTGGACTCAAGTTGTATCAGTTGTATAGAGACAGTCTTTTAAATAACACGCTTCATTCACACTGAAAGATCTCTGAGGACACAGTCCAAAATTCCACAGGAAAATGCTTCCAGAAGAAAATAAAATAAAATTACTATTTATGTATCTCTGTATTCAAATGTGAAAGTTTCTTAGTGAGTGGTCATGTTTCTTACTAGAACAACTTACCTGGACATACCTGGGACAGCAAGTCTCTCTAGGTCAGCCATCAGACCTCTAATAAAGTTCCTGTACCCTTCTTCTCAGAGCTTGCTGCCCCAGCACAACCTGCTGCTTTGCTCAGTATTGCCCACTGCTCATAAGAAATTACTTATTTCAGTATTCCCATGAATAAAAAGGAACATTTTCACCATACAAAGCAATTGAAAGGAACTGAAACATAAGGGACACAGATCTAAATGCATCTCTTCAATGCTCACAAAAATTGTAATCACAATTAATAGCAAAAAGCAAATATACGAAACATGAGTGCCTGGAACAGGAGGACTAAAAACGAATGGAAAGTAAATTGACTAGTTCCATTTGTTTAAGGGAGGGCAGGCAAACAACAGATTCCTTTAAGAACACATTGTGTGCTTTATAGAATGTAGAGATTTATGAAATATGCATTTCTTATGTTGGAACATTTCCCTGTACTATGACAACTGGAATGTGTTTTCAATCATGCATAACTTAAATAATAATTATAATATGAGATGAGCTACTAAAGGTTGCATCAAGTGTCTCAACAATATAAAAGGTTATAAGGGATTCATATCCTTTAAAAAATCTTGAAACATATGCTTGACTACGGTCAGTAATACAGGTTTCTTCAGGACATGAATAGCTCAGTCTTACCCATATTTACACAGAAGTAAGTCTTACTGGTCACAGTGGTTCTTACTCCTAAGTAAATATGCTAAAGTGCGACACTTCCTATTGAAATAGAAGGGAAACCCTTTGATTTGAATGTGGCTGGATTGTATCTTTGCCCCAAAAGAAAGCTGAAGTCAATTATTGTACCACAATATTTTGTTACGTACTATGGTTGTTTAAATAATTTATTTTGCTATTGTCTGAGCCAATGGTCATGTAATCATGTTTATATTAAGTTCATAGCAACAATTAACTCTGTTTGGTCTACAGTTGTCTAAAATATAGTGGATAGTAATATCTGCCAAAAGCAAATAAACATATTAGCAGGACATGCTTAAATGCTCTGGATAACCCTATGAGCCAACATAGCAGGTGGTAATATCCTGTTCTTAAATTACATTTCAGCAAGTGAACATAATAAATCCTCTTGTGTTATATTTCGCTAGTAGCAACGTATACTCACATTATTCTATTTGACCTCATTACGGCTAATCATTATCACATTTTTAATAGCTGCCACAATGAGTGAAACAGTTAATACAGTATTTCTTGCCGAAAGAGAGCCTGTCAGGTTATTGATGACAAATTAAAATTAATAAAGAAGATCTGTGTTGAATTTAAGGATATGGAATAACTCAGAGCATCCAGATGATTGGGAAAGCCTCTGGGGTCCTCTGTGAAGAATAATGTTTTTGGTGTGCGTGTATTGTCTTGAAAGCAAGGCTAAAACTGCCAAATCTCTGCTTTTGCCTGGAAGACTTCCTGAAATAGGAGCTGTATTCTTTTGGCCCTCATCACATGTAATTTATTCCTCAGAGAGAGATTTCCTGTTCTGTACACCTTAGCTTGGCGCCGTAATAATAGAATGTTTCTAAGGTTCTACAGTTTTATTTACCTCGGTAAGAACCTTTACAAGAGCAATCTCGGCCAAACACTGTAGGAGTCCAGATAATGTAACAAATAACTAAAAGTTCAATACAGCATTTCTTTCCACACACACTGGCTCTGCTTTTTCAGTACATTTACCTTGCTTCTATTTACTTTAGTCTTTTTCACTATTTCTTTCCCCAAATCACTTATTCGCTGAGGGCAGTTAGAAAATGGTATGCCTTCCAGTAGTTCCCTGTATCTAAATTGCACTAGAATTCCCTGGCCTTGGAACAGAATTTATTTTATAAAAGGTTTATATTTACATATCTTTTACATGCTCTTCATTACAAATATTGGTGTTTATTAAAGGTGCCTATTCTGGGGGGAACCGGGGAAAGAAAAAGTCATTCACCACCTGGGACTATGGTTCAAGGCCATCCTGAGTTCCTGAATTAATTGAATATAGGACTATTAGTTCAGTTCTTAGTAGACAGTAGTCCACATCACGGAATCACCAGACATAATTTTGACTGTGCCCAGGAGGCATACTAGGGAGACTGAATTATCTTTCTCCAAAAGAGAAAGTAGTCCTTTGAGGTCAACACCAGAGGTCATTTCTGGGTCAGAGAATATGGGGAGGGGAAATCCATGTTCCAATTACTGTATGTAAGCAATTCATGCAGAATTTCTTTACACAAAGGGTTTTAGGAATAGAAAGCAAACTTTCAAAGCCAGGATCAGTCCATAAACATACCTGGTTAATACCAAAGGGCAGTGGAAAGCAGAGAAATGTGTGATACCAAGATGAACTTAATGTAAGTAAAATTTATTGTGTAGCCATTACAATTTAAAAACAATGTACAAATTAGACAACTTGCAGCACTGGAATTTGAGTTAGATTTGAATTATAACAACCTCTAAAAATCCGCACATTCAGTATTTAAATTAATTAAAATCTTAAATATGAATACCCATCTCCAGAAACACATACTAAGATGAACTTAATGGGACCACAAGACATGCTTCTAAATCATTATTTGCTTTACACCACTCTGAGCTTTATCTTTGAGGTGTAAAATAAATCCAGAATTAATCATACATTCTTTATTTCTTACAGAGAAATGTAGTCCAGTAAGACACAGAGCAAAACCGAAAAGGAACATGTGAGGTATAAAGGCAGGAAAATAATAGGACAGTTTTGTTTAAAGCATGTATTTCAGTAAGCATTATCATCTTAATTTCAAACAAAAGGTTAAATTTCAGGGATTTGTCTTATCTTTGTCCAAAGGCATAAAATCATCATCCAAATATTGTTAATTTGAGACATGTACATTTCCACGGCACAGGAAATGGTCATGCATTGAAAAATGCCACATATCTGAGGTTTATGTCTCTATGTTGAAATATAACCTTCCTTCAAATGGGATTAAGAGGATGCTTAAAGTGAAATTCACATGCTTTAAAAATACCTGTCAGAATTGCTCTCTGTCATTAAAATGTAAAATAAAATATAGAAAATGAGGAATTAATTCATTTAAGCATTTCTCCCCCAGCCGCCTGTTACTTTTCCACAGTCCTCATGGGAATGATTCTTGAAGTGTATATCACCAGCAGACTTATTTTTACCATTATTTTTAACTTAATGAGTATACCTTGCATATCAGAGAGAAAGCACAAAGGTTAAATTTTACATTAAGATCACATTGCAACATGGTATGCAAATGTTCCTATGCAAATGTAAAGCTTCTGGAAGATAAATGTGTTATATCTTTAACCAGTTAACTATGACTGTGAAGTATGGTGTGAGATGTTCAGTGGTTTCATTTTTATATCTTTCTTGTAAATAATGCATAAAGTATGTAGATGTTGTCAAAATATGATTAAGCTATTAGCTTTATAGTTTTCATAGTTAAGAATGTGTTCGGCATGCAGCTCCTAATAACTCATTTCTAAATGCAGAGACTATTATAAAATATTTCTTGTTCAAGTCAACGCTATCATGTGACATAATGATTTTGCTTAAAACCAAGTTAAATGAGGAGTAAAATTAAACAATATTGCATGAATTGTGTTTGACTAATTTTGTGTCACATTATATTAGCCAGGCTTTCAAAATATGTGTTAATGACAAATAGGGGTAAGCCCCTAACATACTTTTTACATCTGTAAAATCACCCTTAAGTCATTAACTTTTAAAGGTTCATTTTGTTTGTATTTTTTTTAGCCAGTGGCTTTTTAGTGATTACTTTGGTCTATAATACTAGACGTGATAAAAAAATATTTTACATAAGTCATGGAGACTTATTGTTGGCATTTGGGACGTGTTTGTACGTGCTAAAACAATATCTAATAACTGATGAACTTTGCAGTTTTGAGGTAAACAGCACGAAGGGTGAATTTTTAATGTGGAAGTTCCATTTACATAAGCAGTCTGCTGGAGGAAAAAAAACACCCCTCCATGAGCTTTGAGTCAACATTGTGGTTGCCTTAGGCTCTGATCTGTCAGCTGGTAGTTGTACACAAAACCCTTGACCCAGCTAGTTCAAACCATGAATGGCAACATGCTTCTTCTATCCAAACACTGCCTTTTGGATTGGGACCAGTGTGAAAACCCCTACAACCAGCATCCTGGGCAATATACACAATGTTGGACTACTTCTTCATAGTCTTCTAGTTTGGTGTAGTGGTTAGGAGCATGGACTCTAATCTGGGAGAACGGGGTTTGATTCCCCACTCCTCCACATGCAGCTGCTGGTGTGACCTTGGGTCAGTCATGAGTTCTTTCAAAGCTGTTCTCTCAAGGACGGCTCTCGGGAGAGCTCTCTCAGCCCCACCTACCTCACAGGGTGTCTGCTGTGGGGAGGGGAAGGGAAGGAGATTGTAAGCCACTCTGAGACTCCTTTGGGTAGTGAAGGGTGAGGTATTGTATAAATCCAATCTCCTCCTCCTCCTCCTCCTAACTCAGCAGCAGGTTGTCTAGTCTTGCACATTCTAGAATACTCATGATCCACCTATGTATTTTACACTTATGGATAAAGAGAAGTGGCAGTAGCTGGGAGCCAACTGTGAGGGACATGACTTTAAACAGCTAAATGGAGATTAAAGCCCTTTGGGCTGAATTAAAGCAACACAACCATTAAATCACAATGCTGCTTGTGAACTAAATGCTCCCTTTGTGGTGGGAAGTGCCACCAAGTCACTGTGGACTTATGGTGACTCCATAGGGTTTTCAAGGCAAGAGACATTCAGAAGTGGTTTGCCATTGCCTGCCTCTGCATCATGATCTTGATATTCCTTGGAGGTCTCCCATCCAAATACTAGCCAAGGCCAAATCTGCTTAGCTTCCAAGATCTAATGAGATTGGGCTAGCTTTACAACATCCAGTCTTCTCAGGCTGCAGCCCTCAATCGGTAAGGGAAAGGATGAGGTTTGTTTATTTTTTGTTCCAGGTTCAAAGTGAAATCCTGTTTTTCCTAGACAATAAACATTCAATGCCTCAATTACAGTTTTATTTTAAAATAACCTGATGACTCTAGATGTGATTAATTAAAGTGTTATTGCATAGATTCACAGAACATTAGCCTACCTGATAAAAATCAATCCTATATAAGAATACATATCATTCCTATTCTACTGAAGCTAACATCAAGAAAAAGGTGAAATTTCAAAGCTTCTTACCCAGAGCTTTGCCAAAAAATGGCAAAGCAGATTTCACTGAATTCCAACTCTCAGAGATTCAGAGGTTGTAGGCTGTGGCCAGTTTATTTAGATGCTATTACATAGGCCAACACATGACTTTTCTGAACCTTCTGATTTGTGGTTTTTAAAGGTATGATAGAAGACACCTCTGAGCATCCCAAAGAATAATTAATGCAAACTCTGTTCCTCTTGTTCTGTTATTTATTATAGACATAAAGCCTATTTATTCATAAGTCATCCTTCAAGGCTGAAAACTGTAAGTTAGCTAGAACAGTGAAAAAATGCATGCTTCCAGATTTACACAAGAACCTAAATGCAAATTCTCAGTCTTACTGTGTCAAAACATCCTAAACAGCGATTTAAAGTTAAAATCTGCAACGGAGTCATCAGGATCGTTTAGAAATGAAGACATAATTAACTTGTGTTAAGTGACTCTGGGATTCTCTTGATCGAAAACGCAAGTTCCATGCTGTTAAGACTAAGGTCAACATTTTGTGCAAGAATCCATAGTATGAGCTGGAACTATAGGCCAAAGGAAATTGCACTAGTCCACTTGTAGACTAAAATCTACCGTCTCCTTCCCTGACATCAGAGGAAATAATTGGCATATGCTTGTAAAGATGTGAGTGACTAGCTGCACAGAAGAACCATGGATTGGCTTCTGTAGCAATTATATACGCAGTAAATTATGTATCACAGCAAAAATAGGATCCAAAGACAGGTGAAAGAATAACTCTTTTTTTTCCCTTTGTCTCTACCATGATTCTATAGGCAACCCTCTTGTCACAGCACCTGTCATCTCAATAGAATTGGGCAATGTGCATTTGAGTTGTCCTTCATAGTTCCTATGGACTTGAGTTAAGAACGTAAGAACATAAGAGAAGACAATGTTGGATCAGGCCAATGGCCCATCCAGTACAACACTGTCACACAGTGGCCAGAAATACCAGGTACCATCAGGAGGTCCAGCAGTGGGGCCAGGACACTAGAAGTCCTCCCACTGTTGCCCCCCCACGCACCAAGAATACAGAGTATCACTTGCCCTAGCCTGAGAGTTCCTATCTATACCTTGTGGCTAATAGCCACTGATGGACCTCTGCTCCATATGTTTATACAATTCCGTCTTGAAGCTGTCCATGCTTGTAGCTGCGACCACTTCCTGTGGCAGTGAATTCCATGTGTTAATCACTCTTTGGGTGAAGAAATACTTCCTTCTTTCTGTTCTAACTTGACCGCTCAGCAGTCTCATTGAGTGCCCACAAGTTCTTGTATTGTGAGAAAGGGAGAAAAGTACTTCTTTCTCTATCTGCTCTATCCCATGCATAATCTTGTGAACCTCGATTATGTCATCCCTCAGTCGTCATTTCTCCCACTTAAAGAGCCCCAAGCGCTTTAAGCTTTCTTAATAGGGAAAGTGTTCCAACTCTTTTATCATTCTAGTTGCCCTTTTCTGCACTTTTTCCAATGCTATAATATCCTTTTTGAGGTGTGGTGACCAGAACTGTACACAGTACTCCAAATGAGGTCACTCCATCGATTTATACAGGGGCATTATGATACTGGCTGATTTGTTTTCAATTCCCTTCCTAATAATCCCGAGCATAGTGTTGGCCTTTTTAATTGCAGTCACACACTGTCTCAACATTTTCATTATCTACTAGGACTTCAAGTTCTCTCTCTTGGTCAGTCTCTGCCAGTTCGGATCCCATCAACGTGTAATTATCGTTAGGATTTTTGGCCCCAATATGTATAACTTTGTACTTGGCCACATTGAACCCCATTTTCCACATTGATGCCCACACACCCATCCTCGACAAATCCCTTTGGAGTCCCTCACACTCATCCCTGGTTCTCACCACCCTGAACAATTTGTGTCATCTGCAAATTTAGCCACTTCACTGCTTACTCCCATCTCCAAATCATTAATGAACAAGTTAAAAAGCATCGGACCCAATACTGATCCCTGAGGTACCATAGTGCTTACCACCCTCCACTGAGAAAATTGCCCATTTATACTCACTCTCTGTTTCCTACTAATTAGTTTTTGATCCACAAAAGGACTTGTCATTTTATCCCATGACTATTGAGCTTACTTAGGAGCCTTTGATGAGGAACTTTATCAAAAGCTTTCTGCAAGTTACGGTAAACAACATCTATTGGGTCCTCCTTGTCCACATGTTTGTTCACTCCCTCAAAGAACACTAACAGGTTAGTGAGACAAGATCTTCCCTTACAGAACCCATACTGAGTCTGCTTCAATAGTTTTTGTTCACCAATATGCCTACTATATGAGTTCCTCACAATGATGCTCAAAGGGATCCTGTCATCTCCCTTTTACTTTCTTATTCCCTGAAAATCAGAAAAATTGCTCATGTGTAGTATAGTACAATAGTACTATGATAATAGATAACTACAAGAAGGGGGACCCGCGATACTCATGGGGGGTATTCCCCATGGCTCCTGGACCGCCAAGGCTTCTCCCTGCCACCACCGCTGCCCAAAACTGCAACAACTGTGAGCCCTGTGATGCTCCAAGACACCAGGCCCGCCAGGCTTCTCTCCCCCCCATCGCTGCCGCCACTGCTGACAACAGCAACAACAACAGCCGCAGCTCCTAGCTGCGGGGCCTACCAGGATTCTCCCCCTCATAGTGGCAATGGCCATGGCTCCTAGCTGCCAGCCTGCCAAGGCTTTTCCACCTGCCCCCTGCCACCGCCAGCACCAACGGTGGTGATCCTTGTGCACCTCTGCCACAGATCCAAGGTAAGTGCATTCTCTGTGCATGAGCAGGGAATGCTGTTTTACTTTTGGGGGGATTTAAGTATCCCCCATATAGTTTTTTAAACTTTTCAGGTATTTCTGCATACCTGGGGACTGCTCCAAGTGTACAGGAAAATCTCTCTGCCTCCCAAGTGCCCCTGATATGCGGATTTAGATATTCGCACGGAGGGGGCAACTTGACTATTAAATATATAGATTAGTGCAGGCATATAAGTAATTATTTCTATACTAGTAGAAATGGACTCAGATTGGGCCTTAGCCAGACCCCTGCATCTTATAAGTTGTGGCTGAGGATCAGCTATAGTATAGAAGGCAGAGAAGATCTGGGGTCTATACAGCCCTATTGCACCATCTGGGATTCATATTTTGTTAGTAAGTAGTCATAAGTGAGTCTAATGGCTGCAAATCCATTTGAATCAGTGGTATCGTTGAGCATGCAGTTTTCTGAAAACCTGGTGCAAAGTAGTTTGGCAGGCATTCGCAGCTGTTTAGCCCAAACCAAACAGATATTCACATCTGACTGACATCTTTGAACACAATTTTACCATAGAGAAAAATAATGTTACTTCCAGGTTTCCCCCGGAAAGTGATCCAACACCATTATGCAGATGGCATCCCACGCCCCTCCCCCCACTAGTTGGCAGTCATTGGAGGGCAACCCTTATACCAACCCATATGGAATTCTTCCTTTGCTAGGTAGAGAAATTGGGGAGGATAAATGGATCACCAAACTACATTTATCAGCTGACATATGGGCTGGAATTATAATTCCCTAGGAAGGAGCTAACGTGTTCTACTGGAGGATTCCCTCTGAGGATGACCTTTCTTTACAGTTCTGCCTTAAGTACCTTTGATTCATTCATACTGGGCCAACTTCTGTACATGGGGGATTACTCTATTATCCATACTGTGGTCCTGGAGCTAGAAATTTAAGAGAAGCTGATCTCTTCATCAGACATTAGACTCCTTTGGTGCAGTGGTTAAGTGTGACATTACATCCTTTTTGGTGTAGTGGTTGTGTAGGCATTAGCCAGTTTGGTGTAGTGGTTAAGTGTACGGACTCTAATCTGGGAGAACCGGGTTTGATTCCCCACTCCTCTACTTGCACCTGCTGATGTGACCTTGGGCCAGTCACAAGCTCTGGCATAGCTGTTCTTGAAAAAGAGCAGTTTGTGTCAGAGTTCTCTCAGCCCCACCCACCTCACAGGGTGTCTGTTGTGGGGAGGAGAAGGGAAAGGAGTTTGTAAGCCGCTCTGAGACACCTTTGGGTAGTGAAGGGCGGGGTATAGATCCAATCTCTTTTTCTCTTCTTCTTCTCCTCATTAAATTGGCACTATCGAGCATTATGGGAGCACATAAGTGCAGACATAATGTTATGTATTACATGCATGTCAAATACCAAAGCCAAACGAGAGATGTAACATTAAAGGATAGTGTCTTTCTCTTTCCTACAACACAAAAAGATCAAAGATCTACCTATGATGGTGTTGGTGGGCCTGCAAACAAAAACCACAAGGAAGGACAGGACATAAATATTTTAGCAAACAAATAAATAAATAAGGTGATGGTAGAGATCGACGTTTTACTTGGCCAGACATGCTTTTAGCAAGTCAAGCGCCATTGGCACTGCAGTGCCCCAGGGATACACCATGGACTCTGATGGTGACTGTGCTATTCTGGGAGGCAATGATGAACATAAACCATGTCTGCTGCCTTTTTGTGAAGCCCCCAGGGCCAGGGGCTGCATCCTGCTAGGAAGGGGACATATTTTCTCCAGAGACAAGATCTTCCCTTACAGAACCCATGCTGAGTCTGCCTCAATAGTTTTTGTTCATCAAAGTGCCTACTCATTCTTTCCTTAAAAATGGTTTCTACCACCTTACCCGGCATCGATGTCAGACTGACTGGCCTGTAATTTCCTGGATCTCCTCTGGAACCCTTTTTAAAGACAAGAGTGACATTAGCTACCTTCCGGTCCTCAGGAATGGAAGCAGATTTTAATGAATGATTACATATTTTTGTCAGGAGATCCACAAGTTCACATTTGTGTTCTTTTAGAACTCTCAGATGTATGCCATCCGGGCCTGGTGATTTATCAGTTTTTAAGTTTTCTATCAGTCGTAGGACCTCCTCTCTCATCACCTCAATCTGACTCAGGTCTTTCAACACCCCTCCTGAAATCAGCGGTTCTGGAGTGGGCAAGCACTTTTTGTCTTCCACAGGCAAAAAATGTATTCAGCTTCTCAGCCATTTCCCTATCATCCTTCAGTACTCCTTTCACCTCTTGGTCATCCAAGGGCCCCACTGCCTCCCTGGCTGGTTTCCTGCTTCTAATGTATTTAGAGGCCCCAGTCAGATGGGGGGGGGGAGCACGGCCTAAGCGCAGCTTTTCTGAGCCGTAGCAAAATAGATGTGGAGCGGCGGGATCAGAGATCCCTTGAACTGCCGCGCAGTTGCTCCCCAGCACGATCAGATGCCGGGGGGGGAAGCCACGGAACGGAGAGCGAGGCAGCCGGCTGCGCATGTGTGTGCATGCGCAGTTTGGCCGGGAGCCTCGAATGCTGCAGAAGACAAGCGCCGGCGATCCCACGGCCGCCCTTGCTGCGGAGCTTCAGATAGGTAGTACTCTTTTCTAGGTTTTTTCTTGATGCACGGTTTTGCCTGGAAAGGACGGATCGGGGACGGGCGCGCTCCGCTTCCCAGATGTTGCGGTGTGATCGCACCCGTTTGATGCACCCCCCGATCCATCCCTCTTGTGGGGCAAAACCTTCCATGTGACCGGGGCCGAAGAAAGTTTTATTGTTGGTCTTTATGTTTTTTGTTATATGCTCCTCATCTTCCCTTTTTGCCTGCCTGATCACCGACTTGCATTTTATTTGCCACAGCCTGTGTTCCCTTTTATCAACCTCACTGAGACTAGTTTTCCACCGCTTAAAGGAATCCTTCTTACCTTTTACAGCTTCCATTACTTTGTTTGTGAACTATGCAGGATTTTTTCTATACTTATTTGTGCCTTTCTTAACCTGTGGTATATATTTTTTTTCTGAGCTTCTAGGATTGTAGTTCAGCTGAGCCTTTTATTCCTGGCCACTCCTAGTTCCTGTTTTCTTGCTACTACTCTTGAGCAAGTCCATCTCAAGGAGGCTTTTATCTGAGAGGAGCCATGTTTCCCTGCACCTACTTTCAAGAAAGCCCTTTCTATCAAGGAGGCCTTCTCCCCAGAGGAGGCCTTTGTTCCACAGGGAGCTAGGACTGGTGGGTCTTCCTTCTGACTGCTATTCCCTTGCTGTTGCTGCCTCAACCTGGCTTTCTTCCCAGCTCTGTCCTCCTAAGGGCTATGCCCTTGCTCCTGATGTTTTGATGTATGATTTACTTCACTACAAAGCATAATGTTATGATGGCAGCAATCATTAGGTGTTCAGAGTATTTGATGGTATGAGGTCCGCATCCCCTTCCCTCCCTCTGTTTTTCTTTCCCTTTCTGACTGAGCCACCCTAGGTATCAGTTTTCTTCTTTCCTGAAGAATTCTAGGTGTCCTACCCCATCATAGTATGATATTTTGGCTTTTGGCTCAGCCCAGGAACCTGAGGGAATGATTGAGAACCCCCTTTAACTTAAATGGCACTCAAGGCGTTTTGAAATTCCAAATGAACTAAATATTTTATTCAGCATAGAGGGGAAAGGTCAGGTGAAATCAGGGGTAAAATTTCTGAGGTAACTCAACATAGAGCTCTGAAGTAAAGCACTATGTTCCCAGACTTTAGTTCATATGTTTCAGGCTATTGGGAGTTTCATAAGCTTTTACCAGTGACTTAAGAACTTTAAGATGAGAAGCTTTTGTTCCAGTGTTTCCCAAACACTCTAGTACACTTTATTTGAGTATTCACTGATACTTTGGTTTTCAGAAGGCTGGGACACTCTATCCAGTACCCAAACCCCTTCTCTAAACACACTAGTATTCTTCTTGAGTTTTATCTGACTCTTTAAGATTTCACAAGGCAGTCTCTAACCACACCAGACCAGGGTTCTCTCTACTTTTCAGAGCTATCATCCTGTTTTGACAGGGCATGGAAATTTCTTCTCTCATTGGAAGATCTATCCCCTTTTCTTGGCCTGAATGGGAATCTTCTTCTAACTACTCACTCCTCTTGCCAGCCTCCCCCAGTTCTCTGTCTGTGTTAAACAGCTCTCAGTCAGAGCTGAATTCAGACTGACTTCTCCTCAGCATCCAGTTCAGGCGTCTTTCTCTGCTCTGCTGATGCTAACCAATCAGATTGCTTGGAACAGCCTGTCACTCAACTATCTCTGGCTCTGTGAAGAATTAACCCTTCACAGTCCATTACCTGTTTACACAACACTTCTATGCTATTAAAAGTGCAGTCTGTCACAGATGGTTTCAATGAAAGGATGATCTGCATAGGCACAGAGTCCATGACCAGAGTGGGATTTTAGGTGTGTGGGTTGAAATTTGCACAAGATTAATGTATAGGTTTGGTGTCAGTTGTGTTTGGATAAACCGATAAACCTTCCAGAAATGGCTTGTGTTATCTATCACATTTTAATCCCACCCATTCTCCAAGGTAGTTCTCTCCCCATTTTATCCTTACAACAACCCTGTGAAGTAGATTAAGCTGAAATAATATGACTACCCAAAGTCACTTTAATGGACTTTAGGACTACCCAGTGAGCTTCATGGCTGAAGGGGATCTGAATTCAGGCTTCCCTGCCCCTAGTCCAACCTTCTGAACATTACACCCTACTGGTTCTAATTCCTGTCTATGCATTCCCACTGACCACAAACAAATTGTAATAGCAAGGGGGGGGGGTTAAGCACTCAGTGCCACATAATAGTTCTGAAGATTCTACATAGATAAGTCTGATATAATAAGGGATGAAAAAAATATACATCATGGTCACCTTGTTTTAAATTCAGATATATTTCCCAAAGTGTTTTTCAGGTTAAATGCTTAGGCATAATATTTATTGCATTACATACAATTTTTGAAATCCTGAAGTAAACTATGAAGGATACTTTTTAAAAAAATATATCCCTGCCTGGAAATGACATTCCCCCCCCCCCAACAGTCTTCATTATGAATTTCTAAAGTTGAAAACAGAGGTGAGTGGCTGCCCCCAAATCACACAGTTCCGCTCTAGAGATCAGATGATTTATGATGCAAAAGAGAAATGTCTGGTTTTCTCTAAGGCATAGAATATTACTTTGACATAGAGGGTTTCCTGTAAATCCAGTATGAGGACACAGGGCCACATCTTCAGTTCCTGGTCTCATCCCTGAGGAACCTGATGTGGAGTAGTACTTTTTTTAACAAGTGTGTGTGTTTTTTTAGAAGTGCTAGTACTCATATTTAAGTTTGCACTGATTTCCACCAATTCTCCCATCAGGACTTGGGAGAACCTCCCCAAAAGGTGTTAGTACTCACCCATGGATACTGTCACCAAAAAGTCCTCTTTAAAAAAAAAAGAGTTTCTTCTTCTGTATATGCTTATTTATCTGAAATACCCCAGAGGGTAGATGCTATTCAGTAATTACGGCTGTATAGGAAGTTAGTGAGATAAGAACAACACAGAAAGGTGTAGAGAGGAGGAAATGTTGCAAAGTGTAGCACTCTTATTCTTATATCATTGAATTTTTTTTAAAAAAGTTCCACTCCACCCACCTTACCCTCATCTCAGACAGTTACAGCTTTATCTAAAAGCCCCCCCCCCTTGGATATGTGTCAGAACAAAGGGTACAGACTTTACATATAATGTGTAAGGTTTTATATAAGGTGCTTGTCACATCTTAAAGTAGAACCTCATCAGAGAGCAGCCCTTTCAAGCTCTCTTTATTCAAAATATTGTTTTGTGTTGGGTGGGAAAACTGAAAGTACTCGCCAGCTGCACCCTCTTCTTCTCTGCTGTGTATACTCTGAATTAGCTGTATAGTTCTTACATGTGGTGGAATTTTCGACTTATTCCTGATGGTCTCTGTTGCCGTGGGTTTTATTTCCACTGGGTATTAAGCATAGTAGGCAGAAGAAAAAATGGTAGAACAATGAGACAAAGAAAAGCTCTTAAAGGACTGAGAACATTGCACTGAGGATACCTGGGAAGAACTTCTGCTATGGGGAGACTGTCTTTCTGCCAAACAAAGATGTTCTTGGGTTCCTGCCTTTGGATTTTCATTGGAGATATACACATACCTCCTCAAAAATAGTTCGGTAGTATAGCCTAAGGGCCGCCGTGGTGGCTCAGAGGTTAAGATGCTGAGCTGTAGACCAGAAGGTCTGTAGTTCGGCAGTTTGAGACCCGAGTGCTGCATGACAGAGTGAGCTCCCAACTCTGGCCCTAGCTCCTGCCAACCTAGCAGTTTGAAAGCAAGCAGATAGATACTGCTTCAGTGGGAAGGTAACAGTGTTCCATGCACTTTGGCATTTAATCATGCTGGCCACATGGCCACTGAAACTTCTTCGGACAATGCTGGGCCTTCGGCTTGGAAACGGAGATGAGCACTGCCCCCTAGAGTTGGATTCAACTAGCTTTCAAGCAAGGGAAACCTTTACCTTTACCTTAGTATAGTCTGTATCTGGTTCTACTTCCTTTCAATCATCCCTTGTAACAGATGTCTTTGTCAGGACTGTGAGGATTGCTGTAGCAATGTCTCCATAATCTAGTTGGGCTTTCACTGGTCCCCACCTCTTTACCCCTCTGCCTTGAATGAACAGAGGAACCATGTAGGAAGTGCACTTTTCATGCATTGGTATCTTCTTGCACACAGCAGTTCTGGAAAAAGACAGTTCTTTGTTGTACATTATAGCAATAAACCAAGAGTATGGAAAGTTGCCATCCAGCTGTGTCCTAAGAATCAGCAGTTCTGCTACAATAGTGAGCAATAACCTCATTAATAACAGGTTGGAGAGAGTATTACCATAAATATTTCCAAAGGGGAAAAGGTAGACACATCAGCAGTTTGCTGTGACCAGTCTTAGTGGATAAAATCATTCACATTGTTTCTGACTCTGCATTAAACACTGTACTTCTGATAGGCTACTGGTTGTCATGTTCATATGGGTCCCTTTCAACTGCAGCAGCCTAAAGATGTGGACAAGATGCTTGGAGATGTGAAGTGTATTACTTGCACCCTTGATGTATGTCCCTCATGGCTTGTGAACTTTGAGAAAGGGGGACTAGTCTAATAGATGTTGCATTTTATAAAAAGCTCTTTAATTGAAAACCTTTTATCTCTTTGGGTTTCCCCAACTATCATTCATTCCATTTTTGAAGAGATTGCTGAAAAGAGCAGTGCCCCCCCCAATTCAAGTGTTTTTAGATGGAAGTTATAATCTAGAATGCTTTGATTTTGGATACTGACCTGGTTATGGTACAGAAACTGCTTCGTTTGCTCTTATAAGTGGTCTACTAATAGGGTTATGTGTCCTTGTTAGTTGTTCTGGATCCCACACTGGTATTTGATACATCAACTATTGATCATCTAGGGCCCCAGTCACACGGGCCAGATAGCGTGGGGGTGAGGTGTGGCTGTTTGCCCTGGAGCAAAGTAAAGTGCGGCAGCCCAATCTCACATCCCGTGGAATTCCCGTGGTATGCCATTAGGTGCTGATCACACGGCTATCCTGAAGCGCGGCAAAGAAGCGGTGTGGTGCGATCACACCAGTAATCGCTAGGTGCCGCTTCCGTGGCAAACGGGATTTTTTTTCTCACCGATGTTTGTGCATGCACATGATCGAGCAAGCGCATCCTGTGGAGACTTTAAAAAACCCATCTGGTTTGTGACGGGAC
Source organism: Gekko japonicus (assembly GCF_001447785.1). Taxonomy (NCBI): domain Eukaryota; kingdom Metazoa; phylum Chordata; class Lepidosauria; order Squamata; family Gekkonidae; genus Gekko; species Gekko japonicus. Next base: position 2,549,901 of record NW_015163094.1, on the reverse strand, counting down.
ATGGACGGGCACTGGATGCCACAGGATTTGAGTGGAAATGCGGACGCCCGTTCTTGCCCCACGTTTTCCGGAAACTAGTACATTGTATGTGGTAGTTTTTTACTCCACATCTTCGGTGGGAAGCCACGGGTTAGCCACGGGTGAACTATGCCTCCCAGATGTTGCAGTGTGATCGCAGAATAGGTGCAGAAGTTCTGGATAGGGCTACACTACCCCAGAAAGAGCAAGGGTTCAACGTGGATGACCTCTTGAAAATGGTCTGATGCAATAATGTTGACATTTGTTCCAGGCTGTTATCAGAGCATCTTTACTCATGGCAAAGAAACTTGCCTGAAAGAGAGCAGACCACAATCTTCATCCAGGACAGTGTGGGGCATATCCTACATTATACTCCATGTGGGTCAATAGTGAGGGTTGCCGTTCTGTCAAGTGCCCTCTGTAAACTGAACGTCAGCATCCTCTACGGAACATGGCAATATTCAGGGTTTCTCAGTGGAGAAATCAATATGAAAAGGGCTTCCTCCAGGTGGAAAGCTTAAACCCCGCTGGACAAAAAGCCTTCGTGCAATTTAAAAAATAGGAGATTGTATCATTTCAGAGCAATAAGATGCTAATAAATATGATCAAAACTTCTGAAAAGCTGATAAGGAGAATGCATATGGCTTTGTAAATGAGGAAAATGAAGTGTTGTGAAGGGCGGCAAAAGGCTGCCAAGTCCCGTCTGGTTTTTACTGAAGTGTACCTTGTCACCTCAAGAATATAACACTGGTAAGTGGGATAAAGCTAACTGTATCCCTCTTACCCACAGCCTGTGCTAAATTTCGTAGCTCTGTTGAAGGATTCAGCCTTTAGGCCATGAAACTGCTGTCACCTAGTTTGGGAAATATTGTTCCAGGTCTAAAATTTCAGTGAAAGATGATAGAGTCCCATTGGTTTGAGTAAAACAGAATTTCATCTTTGATATATTTAAAATACATGTGTGGATTTTATAGAATATTAGGAACATCAGTCTAGCAGCAACACGGTATGAATTTTACCAGTGAAATAATATTATGCAGCCCTTCTTATGTATAGGAAAAGTCTCCTTTGCCCCTCACTCACTACAAACAGTTACTAGAATTATTCTCGCTATGAAGCCTTTATATTGAGTTGAAGCTATGTTCATGTACTCTTAAGACTTATTGCTCTGTGAACCCCCACGAATAATGTCTGTACACGCTAACCAATTATGTAGTTCTATTTATTTAAGAGGTTCATTTAGGCTCACTCTGAGTATGAATGGATTTGCAAAGATGTAGGTGGAGCATATTAAGTAGAGAATTAATACCCTGTCCTTTTTCTACAGAGCAGAATACAATTACATATTCAGAACACAGCAGCAAAATCAGGCAAGGTTTGTCCAGAATATCTAAATCTGTATCCTAAATGCCCCCCTAAACCAACTAACCAATCAACCTTTATTACAATAGTCCTTGACCAGCAGAAAACATAACAGAATTTGTATACCCAAAAGTTAAAAATTAATTAACTCCCACATATAAGTGTGATGTTTTTAAAAAATATGATTAAACAACATTTCTTCAGATAATATTATTAAAATCTTCATTAACTGATGGATTTTACAAGTTGCTGCAAAGAACCCCTGTAACCAGTGGATTTTTATCACTGTAACCAGTGGGTTTTCATCTATTAACAACATTCTGGTATATATTGATTCTGAATGGCCAGGATACCTGTTAAGTAATGGAAAAACAAACTTGATACAAATCTGATAAAAGGGGCAATGGAGTAATACATGTTCTATGGTTTCAGTCTCTCTCCCCCAAAAAGCAAACAAACAAACAAAACCCCATGTGATTGTGGGATATGATTCCATGGATAATTACAGCTACCCTGGCACAAAACTCCAGTTAGTGCAAAATGCGACAGCTCACCTGCTGACTGCATTGCCTGTGCGGGTGCAAATTTGGCTGGTGCCACACCAATTGCACTGGCTACTGATTGAGTACTGGATCCGCTTCAAGGTATTGGTATTGACCTCTAAAGCCCTGCATGGTCTGGGACCAACATACCTGCGGGACTGCCTCACCCCATATGTGCCCTGGAGAGCCTTGTGCTCTGCTGATCAAGACCTGCTGATTGCCCCAGCCCAAGTGTTGGATCCCCAAGCATCGAGAAGGACCAGGGTTTTTTTGGCCCTGGCCTTGGCCTGGTGGATCATGCTCCCATATGAGATCAGGGCCCTGCAGGACTTACAACTGTCTCACAGGGCCTGTAAAATGGAGCTGTTTCACCAAGCCTTTGGTGAGGTAGCGGGTGTCCACTAAAATCTCCCCCCCCTGCAGTTTACCATCTCTACGTGGCTCAGATCAAGAAGATTCTGGAGATCAAACAATACCAGCTTGAAATCTATGAATGCGAATAGTGTGACCTGTTTGTCAATCTATGCTGTTTTAAACTGTTCTTATTGTTTCATAAATTAGATTGATATGTATGAAATTTTTATGATATGTTTTAGATTTTGTTCTGTAATCTGCCCTGAACCTGCTTGCGGTGAGAGTGGAGTATAAATGGAAACAAACCAACCAACAAATAAATAATGAATGAGAGCACTCAGATCAGGGTCCCAACATTAATTGGGCCTCCCCAGACCCAAGGATGCCAGGCTGGCTATAACCAGGGCTTTCTCAGTGATGGCTTCTCTCTGGTGGAATGAGCTCCCAGAAGAGATCAGGGCCCTGCGGGACCTCATGCAGTTCCACAGGGCCTGCAAGACAGAGCTCTGCCACCAGGCCTTCAATTAGGAGCTGCCCCTGATAGAGAACCCTGTTCGCTGAAGCCACCAGAACAGCCTGTGCCGGCTGCACAAAGGTTAGATCTATGGGCTGACCACTAGGATGGAATACTGAAGGTCAGCCACCATCATTTAATAACCTATTAGTGTCATTAATGTTAGCACCTTTTAATGTTGGAATGTTTATATGGTTTTAGGATTATTTAAATTGCTTAGTCATGTATTTTTTATTCTCTTATGTAAGCCTTGGCAGGGAGGGGGGGTATAAATCTGATAATAAGTAAGTAAATAAATAAATAACCTGCTGCACATTTGGAAAGCTTACTTATTTTGGGCCACATGGAAGACCCTGCCTGCCATGGCCCAGACATCAGAGGACAGCCCTTGCTGAGGGTTGTCTGGGGAGGATCCCCCTATTAATTTGCATGTATGCATATGTCAGTTTCCTTACTGGTTGATCTCCAAATCGCGGCCTGATATATTGACTGTTCTGGTTGTTGATTGCTGGTGGTTACTGAATGTTATAGTCCAGATTTCAGAAGCTAAGCAAGATTGGCCCTGGTGAGTCTTCGGACGGGAGACCACCAAGGAATACCAGGGTCACTATGCAGAGGCAGGCAATGGCAAACCACCTCTGAACATTTCTTGCCTTGAAAACCCTGGGCCATAATAAAAAAAATCAACAGTCAAAAAACCTGCATGCTAGGATGTTCCGTTCCCTTTCAGATTCTTCCACATTCCAGAATCATGAGCGGCTGCAACCCATACCTGGCATGGAAGGCCTCTTGTGGACCATGCAGCTGCATTTCCTCAGCCTTGTGTGGAAGAACTGCTTTGTGCCCTTGTTGTGTACGCTGACCACCACCAGGAGCCAGTGAACACCCCAGACCTTGGCTCTGGAGAACAATGGGGACAAGGCTCCTGGTCTCTCCACTGGGGGACCAATGGGACCTTTCGGCGGGAGTTTAATAGCCCTGGAATCTTTAAGAGTGAATTCAGTCTCTTCTATATTTATTTATTTCTTAATGATAATTTCAGGAGGGCAGCCATGTTAGTCTGCAGCAGAAGAGCAAGATTCAAGTCCAGTTTGTGCCTTAAAGAGCAACAGGGTATAAGCTTTTGAGAGTCAAAGTTTCCTTCATTAGATACCTGGAAATCTTGTTGGCCTTTAAGGTGCTAGTGGACTTCTGTGTTGCTTTTAATGATATTTTATAGTCTCCTTTTTGACACCAAAGTACTCTTGAAAGTTTCAGTTTATTAGCTTTAAAAGCCTATAGGGCACACACCACAAAAGTTAATTTTAAACTTTTTAAAAGGTTTTAAACATTTAAAAAGACAGTATAACAGAAATGTGCCACATCTATTATACAATTATTGCTCAGAGTACTCAGCAGAAGTCTCAACCTTGTAGATTCCGAAAAGGAAGAAAATTTTAATAGCCATTTCCTCAGGAACTTTTCTCTCGCAACTGCATGTTTTGGGCAGCAAAAACATTTATGGGCAAGTGAGTCTATAGTTGCTAATGGGCAGTCGCAATAGCGTTGACTTGCTGGAATGCCCTGAAAGCGACCCTTTATCTGTGCAGATGGAAATGCATTGCAGCATGCCACCATATATGCTCTTCTCAACTTAGGGACAGATAGCGTTTACAAAGCTTTAGGGGATAAAACAGAAACACCACTTTTTTAAAATTCAAGGGTCTTGAATATTCTATCGTTAAGTAAACTCCTTTTCAGTGCTTTTAGCTTTTAGAGCTAGTTTGATGCAGTACATTACAATTACAATGGAGTCCTGCTACTAATCAGGAACTTGTAGCTAATCTCTTAGTTGATACTGATCCAAATGTGACGTTGGCAGTGGCAACGTTTTTATCTGTAACCCTGGGTGGTATTAAATGAATTGACTTTTAGGCAGTTAATATATATTTGGTAACCAAATTGCTTAATTTTGTGAAATTGTAACTGTAATTGTAATGTACTGTATGTATATATGTCGTATTTTGTATTAAAACCTGTCTATTTGCTTATGACTTATGGGTCTATGAGCAATAAAATGAATGAATGATGCAGTGGTTAAGAGCAGCGAAATCTAATCTGGAGAACCGGGTTTGATTCCCCACTCCTCCCCATGTAGCCAGCTGGGTGACCTTGAGTCAGTCACAGCTCTCTCAGAACTCTCTCAGCCCCACCGACTACCTCACAGGGTGTCTGTTGTGGGGAGAGGAAGGGAAGGAGACTGTAAGCCTCTTGGAGACTCCGAGTGAAGGGTGGGGTATAAATCCAATTCTTCTTCTGCATCTTCTTCTTCTCCTCCTCCTCCTTTATAATAGCTTTTATTTTAAAAATATGTATTATTTATAGGGATGTTGAGCCCACTAACATCCTATGATATGCACTTAGTTTGAATAAACTGCAATGCCATCCTAAGCATAGTTACATCCTTCTAAAGACATTGACCTCAATGAATTTATATGGAGTACAACTGCTTAGGATGGCACTTTTGATCTACTGCAGTTGTATACTGAAGACACTAGTGCATTCCTAGGATCCGATATAAAAATTAGCAGCTGCTATATTTTGTAATACAAGCATGTCCCCATGCATTAGATCACATGAAATTATCCACTTCTAAGTACATAACCCAGAGGGCTAAAGATATCTAACTGTGGGTGGGTTCCTCATGCTTAATACAGCACATGCTTAAAGAGATCTACTACTAAACAGCTCTTCTATTTAATTAAGCGAAATAATATCAAAGCAGTTTTTTGCATTTAAAATTCGTACTTAAACTTCTCCCAGATTAAGTGGGCTTAAACACTTGCTATTCCTGACTTTAACAGCATTATAAAATACATTAGAGATTGAGAGGATAAAATTCTGCCATGTTAGGTTATAACCTAACTGCTATTTGCAGTTGTAAGGACTACTAATGGCACAGGGACAAGATTTATTACGGTAAAGACATCCTGCTTAACATTAGCCTTGTCATTCCATTAATAATGACTGCTTATGAGCCATCTCGGTGGCATCTTTGTTGTCCTGAAAACTTAAAACTCACAGCACAATTCTTTACGATGTGCTACATTGCCCCCTCTGGGTATTCCTGACCATTATCCCATTTGGTTATATTCAAAACTGCTGCCTCCTGAGAGAGCATTAGGGCTGACCTTTCACCTTGCAATATTCTTGGTTCAAATGGCGTAATAACATGTAGTGAATATTTACAAGCATACTTATACCCATAATAGAGTACTGCTGTGAACATTAGCACATATTTTCTGCTCAATCAGGCTTTGATGTAGAGCTTGCCTTGCACCCTGGAGAAAATGCAGTCCCCAATAAGCTGTGCTAGTGAAACACCCTTGAACCTAAACAGCTTACATAACATAAACTGACTAGATGCAGATTAGCAAGCAAACATATACATTTGAAATGTTGCAAGTCCCAGTAGCGTGTTCCTAGGCTGCATAATGTCTTAAAGAGTCTTCCCACTAGAGAAATAAGTGAGAAGGAGGTGCACTAACTTACTAAGTACCTGGGCTTGTAAGCAGCAGCTGAATGGTTCACAAAAAAGATGATCTTATCCATGCAAAGAAAATTAATAGCCATAAGCAATAATGACAACAGGCAGAAATATTTCTGTCTTCATCTCAGTCAGTGGCTTCTGTTACATGATGATTCCTCCCCCTGCCTTCATCCAGGTTTCCTGGCTCACACTTTTGAACACAAAATGAAAAAATGCTGGCAGCACTTATACAAACACAGTCCTCATTTCGTAATCACCTTCCTAACTTTCTTGTGTTTCCAAGACTAAAGTTTTCATGTAAATGTATTGGATATAATGACAATTTTTTGGACATTATTATAGTCAGAAACTTGGTACATAGATCAAAATTTCACTATGGCTTGGATACAGAGTACCTGATGGATTGTCTCCATGTTTATTGACCTGCTTGTATCCTGACGTCATTCCGTGTGGGACGGATTTTGTGGCAGTAACCCACTCTTTCAGAAATATGGTTGGTGGGATCCTGTGGAAAGGCTATTTTGGCTGACACATAAACTGTGAAACTCCCTCAAGAAGTTTGATTGCCATTATTGCCATAAGCTTGCTGACATTAGTTAAAAACTTTTTAAAAATTCTGTGGAAACCTCTGAAGACTTTTTTCCTTTTGGAAGTTTTCTTTTTTATTGTTGGGTTTGGCTTCTAATTGTACTTATTTTTATGTAACCTACCCTGAACAGTCTTGGAATTGAAGGACAGCCTAGACATTCTGAAATAGTGTGTGTGGAGCGGGGCTCTCAAAAATATAACGGTGGAATGAAACAATCCCATCCTATACCTTGCACATTTTTTCTAAGTGCAACTTACTTCCAATATTTGAGATGGACAAGGGTAAAAAAAAAAAAATTAATCGAAGCAATTGAGCACAGATGGGTAAAGAGGTCTCTGACCTGGATGGCCCTGGTTAATCAGATCTTGTCAGGTCTCAGAAGCTATGTAGGGTTGGCCCTGGTTAGTACTCGCATGAGAGACCACTGGGAAAGCCTGGGGTCACTCTGCAGAGGCAGGCAATGACAAACCACCTGTGTACGTCTCTTGCTTTGAATAACCGATGGGGTTGCCATGAGTTGTTTGCAACTTGATGGCACTTTACAGACAGATAAAGATGTTTTTTTCCCCTCACCTATGCATTCTATTTTTGTTTAAAAATAGGTGCCTGCTCCATCCTTGAGATCCTGGAAAAGGAGGGGAAAGCACATTCACACACCAATTAACACGTTCCTTTGCCCACTCTGTACGTGAGAACTTTAATTGCCTATGAGGCAGGATGCATTCTCCCATCTCTCTGAAATTTGGGATGGAGGGTTCTTTGGTTGAATGTTACAACCACTGAAGTTTTCATCCTAACAGAGGTAGGGAGACAGTTACAGGTGTTAAGGTATTTCCTATTGAAACCAATGGTGACTAATATTAAACTGATTTTGTAATATGATTAACTTTAATTCCAATATTAAAGAATCATAGAATCACAGAATTGTAAGGGGCCAGACAGGCCATCTAGTCCAATCACCTGCTTAATGCAGGATCAGCCCCTAGAGCATCCCTGACAAGTGTTTGTCCAGCCGCTGCTTAAAGACTGCCAGTGAGGGGGAGCTCACCACCTCCCTGGGCAGCTGATTCCACTGTTGCACAACTCTTATTGTAAAAAAGATTTTCCTAAGATCCAGCTGGTACCTTCCCACCCTTAATTTAAACCCATTCTTGCAAGTCCTCTCCTCTGCTGCCAACAGAATACAACACATTTTTAAATGCACAGATGGTACCTGATATATGTATAGGATTATCATTTTTTTGGTCCACGTGTCCACTGATCATGTGGATCAGTTGCATGTTTTGTGTTCCACAATCGCTAGTAAATGTCAGGTTGTTTCCTAAAGAGAACAGAAATATTCCTAGTCTTACAATGATTTTAAGTACCTTTTGCTGATGGGGTAAGGGAATGACTTATCTCCCATGTAATCCTTCTACTTTAAAACAATAAAACTGTTGAGAGAAGATACTGCTCTTTGCACCAGAAAGGTATTCACTACACAATGGAGATGACACAAAAGGGAGCTCCCGGCTGCCGCCGAAGGCAATGGCGGCCAGGGGCTGGTTTGCCGCCGCGGGGAAGGCGGGATGGCAACAGCGTCCTAGCGCAGAGCGCTAGAACATGGGGGGGCAGAGCCAGCTTGGCTCGGCTCGGCTCCGCTCCCGACCCCTAGGCCAGGTAGGAATTTTTCGCTATCACCCAAGATTGGCAATGGGGTGGTAGTGTTTTTGCCTACTTTACACTGGAACAGTGGAACAACGGGTAAGGGCGTGGCTGTGTTAAATAGGTTGGTCACTTTGGCAGAATAGGGCAGAGATAAGGCAGCGGAAATGGTGAGCACCTTATGCCGTCCCGTGTTTTGGGAACTGGGGGGTCTTCAGGAACGACTTGCGGGCTATTAAGGCCCTGGGTGGTGAATGAGGATCCCCTCTGGGAGCCTCTTGGGTAAGCTCCTCTCTGCAAACTGTAGGGTTTCAGGGGTAGGCGCTCCCGGGAGGTGACCCGTGGCTGGGCTGCTGGTCGCAAGCCAGATTAATGGCCCAGGACCGGGGTTGGTGCCTTGCCCATATATCAGACAAGGAGGCTGGTCAGCCTGACACCTGCCTTGTCTGTTCCGCTACCTAGGAAGTGCTCCCTTGCCAGTTGCTGTTAATAAATTGTATATAGTTAATAAAGTGGCCCTTGTTTGATCCAAACTGTTGTCCGTCTCGTTATTCCGGCTGTGGGGGCAATGGTGATTCAAACAGGCTACAAAGATGTCACAGAATCTTCACTCTATTCTTACTCTTTTCCTATGAGGACTGCTGTATCCTCAGAGGGACAGATATTAATAAGGGATTTATGGACAGGTATTATTAGTGCCTCAATCTAATAAGGGTAAATCACCTATTGGTCATATGTTCTGTGTTCATCTATGGATTTCACACAAAGGTGTCAGAATGTTAATATGGCTTGTGGTCAGTGACTCAGCTCTAATATGAATAGATTACAGACAGTTAAACAGAAAAACTTTGGTGTACCCATGTCCAAGGTACCTGACTTGCCTTATTTCCATATTGGATTTGTAGGCTGCTTTTTGATGGGACTCCCCAAAGTAGCTCACAAAATCCATAAATGCAACCTTCAGTTAAAAAAATTAGAATACCTTTCAATTAAAAACATGAAATAAAGGGACATAAGAAACAAAGGGAGTGGGGAGTCAGGAGACGGGAGTGTGTGTGGGGGGAAGAATGTTCAAATATTGACGTCAAAAGCAAGCAAAAGAACCTGTGTTGAATCAAAATATATTTTTTAAAATCTTCTCACAAATGGAGAACATGGGGGAGAAGAGAAGTAGCAGGGGCAGGCATGAGCTGAAGCAGAGGCAGGTGTGTGATGGTATTTTTGTTTACCTCCATCTCTTTATGCACTCTCTGTCACCTTTTAACTAGGCTTAATAGTATGGTATGTGTACTATGTGACAGGCAACTTTAGGAAACCATGTTAAATCTTCCAGATATCAATTTGCTTTATTTTGGGTCTTAGGAATGGCGTTCTGGTTTGTTTCTTGAATTGCTTTACCACCAGCTAGTCTGTCTGCAGATGTGGTATTATTCCACTAGGATAGCCTTTCTTGTAGAACTCTGATAGAACCTGACTTTAAGCAAAAAGGTCTCATTATTAAAAACGTTGACTTGGTGGTGTCTGTTTGTCTATCTCTGAGACAGATAATACACATCTTATCTTGGATACATTATAAACCTGTTTCAATTTTTGCATTACAATCTCCATATACAAAGGAGATGTCCATTTTTGATATTTTATTCATAAGATCCCTCAAGGTGTCATTGAAATTCTTGCAGTCTTTCATCAGAGTGATCTGCTGTTGCAAAGTACACCTGCATGCTAGATGAAATGGTAGTCCTCTGAGAATAATGGCAACCATTCTGATATTAATTGAGTCCCAAGTAATTATCAAGTTCCTATATTTATGTTCACTAACTTTTACCCCCCTCTGCCGAGTCTCTTGCCAAATATAGCAAATCTGTTTTCCCTGCTCTAAACCCTGGATGTTTGATAGCCCTACTAGATATAGTTTTAATTCTTGTTGACAGCTCAAAAATGATAATTATACACACATCTTCTCTCTTTGGAATTGTTAATATTCAGTGTACATGTTTAATGACATGCCACTTACAAATGGTTACTTTCCACAGGAAAGTCTAGGAAAACAGGCCTTGATTTACAACACACACAGACAAACACAAATATTCTTTTCCCTTCCCGATGTTGGTTTCAGTTCATTGACTACATGCCAGCCTGTGTGGAAAACCAGGACTCTTTGTATAATTTCCTTGGGACATATAGATATTTCCCTCGTATACTATTAAAAAGCAATGGTCTTGTATATTGTCTAGAGTTGCCAGGGCCCCCCCCCAGCCACCAGTGGGGGATGGGGGTAGGATTGCCAGATCCAGGTTGGAAAACTCCTGGAGATTTGGGGATAGAGGCTGGGGAGGACAGGGAGCTCAGTAGGGTACAATGCCACAGAGTCCACCTTCCAAAGCATCCATTTTCTCCAGGGGAACTGACCTCTGTAGTCTGGAGATGAGCTGTAATTCCAGGGGAGCCCCATGTCTCACCTGGAGGCTGGCATCCCTAATTATTGTCTGATGCAATTAGCAATAAGACTCATATCCATTGGCATTACCATTAAAATTCAAAAAGAAGTGACTTCTCAGTAGACCTCAAAATCCAGTTTTGAAGGTTGGCTTTATTATTATTAGGCTAAAACTGAGGCTGCAGAGGATTGGCTTTTATATGAACTACATTTTTTAAATTCCTTTAAATAAATTGTACCTGGGACTGAGTCCTCACAGAGCATGCATGGCTTGAAATACTAGTAATGGGCACCATAATATTTTTTCTTGCCTGTACTTCTTGTAGTGGGGCTAGTTTGGCAGCATCATTGCTCTGGGCTAGTTGCAGCATCTCTGTTGTCCCATTATTTGAGGTTGTTTCTAAATAGTTCTGAAGTACATTGGCAAGAGACAGAGTCCTGCATGTTGTCCAGGCCCATAGACTATGTGCCATGGTTTTTAAAATGCTGTTCCTAGTTATTAGTCATGATGAGCCAGTGTGGTGTAGCTGTTAAGAGTGGTGGACTCTCATCTGGAGAACTGGGTTTGATTCGCCACTTCTCCACATGAAGGGTGACCTTGAGCCAGCTACAACTCTCTCAGAGCTCTCTCAGCCCCACCTACTTCATAGGGTGTCTATTGTGGGGAGAGGAAGGGAAGGAGATTTTAAGCCACTCTGAGACTCCTTCAGGTAGTGAAAAGCAGGGTATAAAAACCAACTCCTCCTCCTCTCCTCCTTCTCCTCCTCCTCCTTCCCCCCTTAACCTCATAACAGACTATCTTAAATATGCTGGAGTCCCAGGAGCCAAGCAATATCATTTTAATTTGAACCCTTGGCTTCTTTGCTCTAGGACTCAAAAGAGCCATTTATTACAAGTCAATTGTAGCCAGCAGAGGCCCTCTCATGTTATCAGAAGTGCTAATATAAACTTGAGGGTTTATTCATTTGTTTAAAGAATTTATTGTGCTAGAATTTTAATATATATATACATATACATATATATATCGATTCTCCAAATGGATTATAACACTTCAGATTGTAGGTAGAGGAACCACATTTGAATACTTCCCTGAAAACAACATGTGTTGATTGTACTGTGAACACACCTACAATCTGCAAGTAAGTGCACACATTTATTTGTAAGAAAGATCACTCCAACATGTGATCACTTTACAAATGAAACTGGGACTAACACCAGGATATATATGGGGTTTCTGTCTAGGGTTGCCAGTATGAGGCTGGCAACTGGACAGAGACTCTCCATGGCAGATGGGAACCTTGTCCACAATATTGCCAGTGATATGTTGATATCATTTCTGGTGCAGCTAGGAGAGACGTCAAAAATTACAGGGCTCTTTTTGTAGCAGGAACTCCTTTGCATATTAGGCAACACACCCCTAATGTAGCCAATCCTCCAAGAGCTTATAGAGCTCTTCTTACAGGGGCTACTGTAAGCTCTTGGAGGATTGGCTACATTAGGGGTGTGTTGCCTAATATGCAAAGAAGTTCCTGCTACTAAAAGAGCCCTTACTGGCGATGCTCTAGCATTCAGGCAAAACTCAGGCTGAATGGTAGAATGTTACCAGCACCATGCAGACATCACTTCTGGTCACATCAGGATGTTGTCAACTGCCCCTCCCATCTCCCCCTATTTTTCTAGCATCACCAAGTTAAGCAGCAGTGAGAAAGACCCACTGGGGGCTGTAGATCCCCTGCCACCAGCAGGAACTTGACATGCCTTTTTTCAATCATGCATTCCAATCGCATGGATTGACCATACCATGAGAATTATTCAACACACATATAAAGAAAAATCAATCGTATGTTGGTTCACTGTAACTTGGGAACAGGGCTTGTGCCATAGTCAATGGCTTCTAACTTGCATCAAAAGCAGTTTTATTTATCCATATACATTCTTCATATAACTATCAATAAACATATTCAAATAAAAGAAAAATCATATTGTCTGAGACCTGACCTTCTTCCAGACTTACCTGGGCTGCAGCAGATGGTGCATAACTCCAGGTCTTTTCCAGGATGTGCAGGAGAGACTTGGGAACAACAACATGTGGTTAATCCCTTCCTCTCTCTGCATCTGAGGCCTTTGTCAGCCCTGGGGTCTTGGCTGGAACCATGGAGGCTGACAGGGAGGACTAAGCAGTCATGGACTCCTGGATCCCCCCACCCATAAATTCAGCAATGGCCAATGTGCTTCTGTATTTCCCATCATTCCCTTCCTTTCTTGTCAGACAGTGTATTGTGGGGTCTGGCCTAGAATATGCTTTGAAATTGCTGCCAGATTTGAATAGCTGGCAGCTCTGGCAAGTAAGCCCCTCAACATGAGGGCAACTGACCTTGATTCAAAATTTCAGCAAGCTACTCTGAAACAGAATAAAAATAACCAAACAGTGATATATGGAACACATTTTAAGAACTTCAGGCCCTACATATAAGCCTGTTTGGGCCACGGGTTATTGCATGGCTAGTTATAAACTAGGGTTTTCTTTTATCTCCTTGTTAAGTTGCTGTACTGTCTTATAGACTATTCAAAAGTATAGACATAAGTAGATCAGCATTTCAGCTTAGCTGTAGACTATAGAACTGTCAACTTCTTTAAGTGACATAGTGATACTCTCAAATTCAGCATGTAGCAGAATTTTGTATCTTATTTATGGCTTTACCGACAGTGGAACCAAACTGTACCAGAGTTAATATTTTGTAAGTGGGAGAGGAGAAAGAAAGAGTTGGGGTTCGCCACACCTTTTCTGTGTTGTCGGTAACCTATCTGTATTATACCTAGGGTTGCTACCTCCAGCCTGGGGAATTCCTAGAGATTTGGGATTGGTGCCTGTGGAGGGGGATACCTGCCCTCTGCAATTGTCATCTTCCCCAGAAGAACGGATCATTGTCATGTGGAGATCAACTGTAATTCCAGGAGATCTCCAGGCCCCACCTGGAGGTTAGCAACTCTACTAGTACTCAATATATGGCTGGGGAAGAACAGAGTGTTACTCGGGAATGCAGTCTACTTTACGTAAGGTGTGGAAAGGAGAAAATATAAGTATTTTCAAGGCTTCAAAACAGTTTCTGTTTTCTATAATATGGTGTGTTTGAGTGTGTGTTTCTCCCAGTGGCAGTAAATCCTTAACCTGACTCATCCATTTATTACAGGCTGGCAATTGCTCAGGCTCTGAGACTAGAGTGATTTGTTTTTTTGGTGCCAATAATGCAATAATAATGTAACAAATCTGTTCTGATATTTATCGGCTGCAAGGTCTTTTGTTGTAAGAAGAATACAGCCGTACACTATTGGTGTTTTTCTAAAAACAGATACAGCATCTAGATCCTTTCCTTATGGCATTTTTTTTTTAGCCAAACACTATTGTAAGAAGGATCTATATTTTTAAATAGTGGTCTTATCCTTTGTTGTATGTTTCTGTGAGCTAACTTGTCAACATTAGAGGTTACAGGCCATTGAGGTGGAGGTTGAATCAATTCATGAATAAAATTTTAGTGGTTCGTTAGAAAAGAAATCAGAGAGTAACAGAGGCCAGCATTTCTAATGAAGAAGTCCAAATACTGAGCAAGCACAGGTGAACGTCAGAGTCCAAGGAAAGACACAGCAAAAGTGATCTTTGTCTCCATCAAAGATATCAAGAATAGTCTAGAATGGGTGGATAAATGATGTGGTAGAAGATTATTATTGGATCCCAGGCTACAGTAAGCACAACAGAGTGAGGAAATAATGTGGGCACAGGAGGAAAAGCTGAGCAGGGTGTTTTGTTCTAGGATAGTAGCAAGCAAGAAGAAATAAGTCTGATAGAAACCACAAAAGAATTATGTAGAACAATATATGGCAGGTTATGCCACAGCTGAAGTTCATCTCAACCATTGCACAAGGTTGCTGCCTGAATCCCAAGGGAGGATAGCGGGCCTCAATCCTGACTGAGGAGAAATATTTCCAACTAAGGCAGTTCTATATAGACCTTCAGGTTTATAATAAAGAAAGGTGGTTAGTTAGATGAAGAGAAATGAGAAGAGTGAAGATGACTTATAAGTACATAACAAAATGACTTTGGGGGAAAGTCACTGAGTTAGGTTGGCACATGTAGTAGGATGTAATTGTACACTTAAGTTGGCACATGTAGTAGGATGTAATTGTACACTTAAGTAAAAGATCAGAGCAAGCTCATGCATGTAAAAGACATCAGAACCTCAAGTATTGTAATGCCCAGTGTCAAATAGTAAACACACTTTGTTCTGCAGCTAATTCTTATTAATCCTGCTTGTCTATATGGAGTTTTTAATCCATTAGAGCCCTTCTATTCTAATATTAAAGAAATCCAGATTATCATGAACAGTTAGGCCAGTAAAGCAAGGCTGTTAATTAAATTAGGGTTGACAGGTGCTTACTGTCTGCCAGTGGGGGGCTCAATGATGTCACCTGGCGGTGATGTCATTGCACTGGGCACATCGTGCAGGGAATGCTCTAGCACTTGGCCAAAAACTCTATGCTAGAGCATCCCCCGTGCAATGTGCCAGGGGCGATGACATCAGCTCTGGGCGACATCATCATGCTGGGCATGTCGGGCTCGGTGGGGCTCTTTGTGGCAGGGCTCCCCCTGCTGGCCAACTGTTCGGTGGCAGATTGGCCCCCCTCCAATTGAGGAAACCCTCATTCCCACGGGGGGATGGCAACTACACAATCACAGTGATCACACTTTGGGCAAATAGAAGGTCACAGGAGTCCTATATATGGACTGATAATCACCTGAATATGTTTCATACAAATTGTCTAATTTTTCAGTCATTTTATAAGCATGCCCCCCCTCTCTCAGAACTATGCATTCTTAAAGAAGTGAATTGAGTTCCACTCTAGATTTCCAGACCCATCTTTAACCACCATGTGGCAGCATGTGACCTATTGAGCTGCAAGTACTGGAGAGGCAGCCATGTGACATCACAGCCATGGAGCAGGAAGACAAAGAGCAACAATCAGGACCTCACTGGTGTAAAGTCCAAGACCTTGTTCAGCAAACCAAAAGACAGGAAACACAAACCAAGAGATACATTATAGTGAGCAACAAGCCCTCATAAGCAAGGGCAGAGACTACCCCTCCATGCGTAAGTTTTCCATTGCCTTCTTTCTGTCCTCACTCAGCACAACCTGGCGCAGGCATCTCCCACCCAATAGCAGGCTCATAGCTAATGTGGGGCCCATGGGGCCCGCCCCCTAGTGTTTATTCCAAGCTGTCTACCCTCAAGCTGTTGCTGTTCCCTTGCCTGACTCATTTGGTTTGCTCATGTTGTGCTTCGCTTGCGGGCGATCACAGGGCTTGCCACGGCATGTTTGCTTGTGTCCGCTGCTTCGTTCAACCAGCCCAGCTAGGGATGATCCTCACACCACGGAAGGGACAAGCGCCACACACGGGGCCTGGGCAGTGAGTTGGACAGCTGGCTTGGTGAAGACAAGCCAGGAAAGGAGAGTCCCTGCACAGACACTCTGAAGGCTGCATCAGGGAGTGTTCGGAGGTGGGGGAGGCAGCTTCGAGGAGGTCGCCTTCTGCAGGGAAGCTGGGGGGTAGCACTTGGCTGCCGTGCCAACCAAAAATAAAGTGAAAGGCTCCTGCTTGGGGTGGGGGTAAAAGCCGTGGCTCCCTGGGCTGGGAAGCAAGCAGCTCTTGGGCTTGGCAGGCAGAAGCCATGGGGCAGGGAGGAGGAAATGCAGCAGGGGGAAGGCAACCCAATCCTCCCCACTAAGCCTGAGAAACTGGGTGGAGGGAAGGCCGAGGAGGAGGAAGAGGAAGCATAAACCAGACTCTGGATGTAGGGGCAACATGTCGGGGGAATCGGGGTCGGTTTGTTTGCTTGTTCCACGGCCAGACTAGAGGAGAAGCTTCTGTGGAGCTCTATTAATGAAATTAGCAATTGGGCCCCCCTAAGACCTCCCCACCAAAAAATCCCTAGCTACAGGGCTGCTCAATAGTCACCCAATACACCTTGCCAGTGAGTTGCAAATCCCACCTTATCTGTGAAAAATCAACTCTCAGGAAGACAGGGCTTTGGGCTGAAAGCAAATGCAGTGCAATCAAGGCCTGACTTGCGGGGTTGGTGGTGTCTTTATAGGGGTTCATAATATAGCAGGAGAGATCCATTACAAAGCTAAGAGTCACAACCCATGGGTTGAAGAACACTGTTATAAGGCACTATTGTGTGTACTTGTGGATGAGATTTTGAATGCATAGCATTCAGAGATTGGACCTAATTCCCTCTCCACACATTCATTTATATACTTAATGACCATCTGCATGGAACAACATAAACAACAGAGCCCTTTAGCTAGTTTCAGAGGGTAGTCATGTTGGTCTGCAGTAGACCTAGGGCTGCCAAGTCCCCCCGGGGGGCGGAAAACCCCCCGCCCCAGAGGCTCGTTCCCCAACGCCAGGGAATTGGGCCCCGGGGGGGCCCCTGCCCCAGCGTGCACGTCACAGGGAAGTGACGTTATGACGCCAGGCACGCTGGGGGTGGGGCCACGGCCATACAAGGGAAAACTCTATGGTTTTCCCTTGTATGGTTGTGGCCCCGCCCCCAGCGTGCCCGGCATCATGACGTCACTTCCCTGTGACGTGCATGCAGCGCGCGCACACACCGGGATACGCACGGGAGTCCCCCGCCGGCAAGGTAAGTGCCACTTGGCAAGCCTAAGTAGACCAGTGAGTTTTGGGTCCAGTAGCAATTTAGAAACCAACAAGATTTTGAGGGTATAAGCTTTTGAGAGTCAAAGCTTTCTGATTAAGGGAGCTTTGACTCCTGAAAATCTCTTAAGTGCTCCTGGACTCAAATCGAACAATAGAGCCTGATACTATTATATCTTGTCACCAACATTTCTTGTCCTCCTATAGCCCCTTTTCAGTGCTCCTTCCTGATAAAATACAGCACTTCTAGACCTCTGATTATTCAGATGTGCACACCACACAGGTAAGTGAGGTTTTCTTATATTCAATAACTACAAGCTAATGGATCTGCAGATTTTAATTTTTTTTGTAAAGGAAACGTCCATGGCTTACAAATTGTGTTAACCCATGAAAATATTTTACTTGATAGCTGTGCTTTGGACCTTGCTCTGGAGAATGTTGGTGACTTAATTAACCTTCTTGTAGATGTGGCAGTTAAAGGATACATTTCACCTTGCATCTACATCTCTTTTCCAGTCATCATATACTTAAATTGCAAATTCCCTTGAACTGTAACCCAGTGTCTTATAGCTCTTGGTTCTACATTTCCCTGTAGATCTTCTTTCTTCAAATGTGTCAGATCTGTAGTACGAGGTTGCTTCCAAAAAGATATAACAATATTAAATTATAGGGGAAAAAAGAGATTACATTCAAACAATGTGTAGGGTTTGATTTTGAATCATAAAAGTCATCGAAGTAAAAAGTAAAATGGTACCCTTAATTCATTTTCTTAGGAAGAGAAGTCACATTATAGTCCACCACATACACAAGTAATTTGAGCTATTGTGCTGGGTTGTGCAAGTGACTAAGTGTTTCAGTCCACAAAGCCTTTCCACCATTCATGGGTGAATGCTGGATATATATTTGGGATTATATGAAATGATACCACAGTTTTGCATAGGAAAAACCACGGTACATTCTTTCACTGAATTCCTCCTGCAAACACTTGTGGTCAACACTTAGGAAAAAAACAAACCATAATCAAATACAAACCATAATCAAATACAATCTGGGGATATGCACATGGGGAAGCCAATAGTCATTGGCTGCAGGAAGGGAGTTATTATCACTGAGAAATATTTGATTCAGCTCTCTACCTCTTCAGTTATTGGCTCAGAGGTTAAGATGCTGAGCTGCAGACCAGAAGGTCTGTCGTTTGGCAGTTCGAGACCCGAGTGCCGTGTGATGGAGTGATCTCCCATCTTGCCCCATCTCCTGCCAACCTAGCAATTTGAAAGCAAGAAATTGCAAGTAGATAAATAGGTACCACTTTAGTGGGAAGGTAACAGCATTCTGTGCACCTTGCCGTTTAGTCATGCTGGCCACATGACCACAGAAACGTCTTTGGACAGTGCTGGCTCTTTGGCTTGGAAACAGAGATGAGCACCACCCCCTAGAGTTGGATTTGACTAGCTTTCGAGCAAGGGAAACCTTTACCTTTTTAAGAGTGAGACATATAACTATTTCTTTATTTTTTTCAGATTTAAAGAATTGACAGTGCCTTCCTAAGCACAGTTTAGCGCTTACATTGGTGTCACTTGGCTTAGAATTGCATTGAATATATTTATTAATGTGGTGGAACTATCTTTGTTTCTTTTGTGTTATATCTTGTTGATGAGGTCTACTCTTTTTTTGTATATTCTTTTGTTAAAGCATCTACTTTTCCTCAAGTTCATGTACAGGTTAAACAGATCCCAATTTTTCTCATGCTCTAAATTCTCATTACAGTTCTGTTTAAATATACTGATATTTCCAGCATTCCTAGGTTGTTGTTTTTTTAAATTAACAATTTGTGACCACATATTGCTAGCAGATTGGGAGAAGACTGAATAGTTGACTTGGAATGACTCAGATACATCGTACCATAGAGCTAGGGATGTCAGCCTCCAGGTGGGACCTGGGGATCCCCTAGAACTAAAGCTCATCTCCAGACTACAGAGATCAGTTCACCTGGAGAAAATTGATGCTTTGGAAGGTGGACTTATGGTAGGGTTGCCAAGTGCGATCTTCACCGCAGCGGGGGACTCCCGGCTGGAGCACGCGCACGCAAAGCCCGCGCGCGCCGCATCCTCGTCACTCGGAAGAGACGCAACCATGCCGGGCACGCTGGGGGCGGGGCCACGACCATCCGAGGGAAAACCATAGAGTTTTCCCTCGGATGACCATGGCCCCACCCCCAGTGTGCCCGGCGTGGTTGCGTCACTTCCGGGTGATGTGCACGTCAGGGTGGGGTTCCCCCTGGGGCCCGATCTGCCAGCGGTGGGGAATGGGCCTCTGGGGTGGGGGTTTCCCCGCCCCCCGGGGGGACTTGGCAAACCTAACTTATGGCATTGTAACTCATTGAGGTCCCTGTCCTTCTTAGGTTCCATCCCCAACTCTCCGGGAGTTACCAGACTCGGATCTGGCAACTCTGCCCCCACCCCCCGCCAGTGGCCAGGGGGACCTTGCAACCCTATATAGAGCCCATTTGCAGGCCCATGAGGTAGTGGTGATGGTGACGTAGGAAGGGTTTTTTTTCTCTCCATCACCATTGTATTGGCTGAATCTTGTCCATCTCAATTGTTTACAATCATTTGTAACTTGATGTCCTGACTCGGACCTACCTGAGCCGGTGAAGTCACCTGCATGCTCCCAACAAAGTGTTCACTGGCCAGAGCAAATGTCGTTGACATGGGGGGAAATGCTGAGGCTGACTCTGTTGGCTGAGAGTGTGCAACTCCCCAACCTGGCCCCCACCCCACTGGAGACCAGCACCCTGCCTCCCGAGGACCCATGGAGACTGCCCTGGCTGTAGCCAGGGCTACATGGCAGAACTCCAGGCCCTGAAGCAGGAGCCCCTTGCACAAGTGCCAGGCCAGGCTAGAGGGAGACAACGGGAGAAGCAGGAGAGGGACAGGGGAGGACAGCACCAGAGTGAGGCAAGATACATACCTGAGGAACCTGAACCTCAGAAGAAAGATTCCAAGTACAGCCACATCCATGCACAACAAGGAAGACAGACACACACCAGGGATGAGGTGGAGGAATGAAGAGGGAAAGGTTTTAAAGGGAATTGGGCAAGACCAGTGGAAAGGGGGGAAGGTGAAGACAGGGGAAAAAACCAATCACTCTGGGGAAAGGGGAGGCACAGACAGGTAGAGGTACATCACCAGGCTGCTAGAGGACAGTCAAAACTGTCTATTCTAAAGTGGTACCAGAGTACCTAGGTGATGTAATGGAGAGTGGGTGGTGTGTTTTATTCCAGATGCTTGAATTAAATAGATGTGACATGTGACCCAGACTTGTTGACAATCATCTGAGGATGTGTTAATGCTCCTTTCTGGGTCCTTTATTAGGTTTCCAGACATTTCTAAATAGGGAAATTTGGAGAAAAGAATCTTATTATCTTGCAAAGTGGGGTCATTACTTAGAATCTGGGATGTGAGGTGTTGTAAACAATTACACAAAAGAGCCTTGATTAATGCACCCATGGAGATCTTAGTCTACTTCCTCTTGAAAGAGCCTGCAAAAAAATGCATTATGTAATTGTGAGACTGATTTGATATCAAAAGAGTGATAGATTCCAGGGCTCTTTTCGTAGCAGGAACTCCTTTGCATATTAGGCCACACACCCCTAATGTAGCCAATCCTCCGAGATCTTACAGAGCTCTTACAGGAGCTACTGTAAGCTCTTGGAGGATTGGCTACATTAGGGGTGTGTCGCTAAATATGCAAATGAGTACCTGCTACAAAAAGAGCCCACCCATACCACTGACTCCAGAAGGCCGAGGGGGTCTTTTGGGTGCCAAGAGACACAGCACTCAAGGAGAGGATGAGGGCACCATAGATGGCAACAGGATTTGCTTTTCTGAAAGCGAAGGCTGTTAGGATCCTGATGCATGGTGCTAGAATCCCAGCTTGAATTGTCTATATTCCCTTCTCTAAGCAATGGTTCTGGTGCTTTATCCATTGCTCTCCTAAATTAAATCATACATGTTCAGATGTATGATTATGTGTAAAGTATAGTTTTATTTTGTTTTCCCACAAATAAACTTACATTTTGAAATGGCTACCATAGGCTCTCATTAATGGCTTACAGATAATCACATAAGACCTGAAAATGTCCATTGTCATCTGTTGTTGGGATCTAGGTTTTAGCACAAAAAGGAGGACTTCATTTTTGCCGAGAGAGGAGCAGAATTCCTTCAGTCCTTGCAGAAAAAGAATGTAAAAGGCACAAAATGCCTTGTGGCTTCAGCCCCACCGTACTTAATGCACTCTGGTTCAAAAGAGCTTTATCTCTTGGCAGCTTCTTTTCTTCCCAAAATGTGTCTGTTCATCAACGGTTAGAAGCAGATAAAACCATTACCACTTCACTCTTCAGAAACTCTTTGTGATTCCTAATTAAAACCTTTGTCTGAACACAAAATAATTAATACATAAAAATGAAGTGCAAGGAAAGAATAGACTGTGAAACTAGTCTCTCAGTTGTATATTTAAACAATATTTAATCATTAGAGTAACACAGTGATTGCACTTTTGGAAAGAAAACAAGCCCAGCACTTCATGTTTATTTAACACTTTGACTAGTTAGTTCTTGGAGGTATGAAATGAGGCTTATAGAGTGCCGGAACAGTAAATCATATGTTCTGGAGAATCGGTGGGTCTTTAAACAGAAGTGTCATTTTAAACATGAACAGTTCATTGGGGCCCTAGGATATAAAATTGATGTCTTATAACCTTGACTGTTTCTACTGAAAGACAAGAAGAGGAAATAAAAACAAAACTTAAAAAAAATACCGTCACAAGGATATCATTGAATCTAGTTTCAGACTAAATACTGATGGATGTGGTCATTTTTATGCAGCTAGGAGATGAAAACAAATTGGGAGAAGTCAAATAGCTGGGGGAGTCTTTGATTGGACCAACTTGTTGGCACAAGGTAAGAAATAACACAACTTTTCTGTTGAGTTTTTATTTAGGCTTTGGTAGAACGGTTTGATCAAATACTTAAAACTGAGAGATGGAAAGCCGAGGGCGTGGAGAAACTGTTCTGCTGGGTAGTGTACATTATCATTTCAAAGCCGTACATATACAAAAGATGTGAGTTTGAGGAGAAACTGGGTGGCACTTTAATTAGAAGCATTTCTTTATACTCTGGAGTATAATCTTGCAATGTTGTGCATTTATACGGACACTAGAATAGTTCATTTCTCCCCTATTTTTCTGAGGTTCAGAATATTTGCTTTCATTATTTGATCTTTTCCTGAAGAAGTATTTGCACACTTTTCTTTGCATTTTATTATTATTTTTAGTGGGAGAGGAGACATATAATAACCATATAAGGCAGTCATTTCGATTCATATGTTATGCTCAGAAAAAATGATCCCCTCCAATGTGGCCAATCCAGTCCAAATTAAGCCCATTTAACTCTCATATTTCAACAGGAGAGATTACTTCAAGCAGTGAAATGCAAAAATGATTACCTTTGGCTGGATTGTATTCAAATTGGCCCAGGTGTCTGTAAGTGAGGAGAGATGGGACCCACGATGCCCGATCTTGCTGTCAACATTCCAGCCATTAGCACTACTAAATGAGAATAAACCTTAGAGCAGGTTTAGAAGACAAAGTGTTCGGTTAAACTGATCCAGGAATCTGCTAGTTTTGCACAAAACTTGTGTCCAAGTTCATGCAGAAGGCATTGCTTGTCTGAACTTGAGGCATTCCTTGTTTTTACTGCCCTGTGGTCTTCAGGATTACAGCTGTAACAGCAGTTTGCTTTATTTTTATTTTTCATTTCATGGTATAGAATCATGGTACCCTTAATATCTACCAGTGGAAATTGTACTAGCAATAGTTTTAATTATAAACCAGGTATCAAGAAGGAGCATAGGAATAAGACAGCACTTTGACATATGACCAACAGAAATCAATCTATAAAGAGATGGCACTGTGGGATTTTCATTGCTGTAACCCCATCTGAAAATTTAAGATGTTGGCATTAGGCTGATATCCACTCGGTTTGATGAGTAATGAATTGTTTTATACTGAAAAGGAAACACACTTTTAAAATCATTCCTTTTCTCCATAAGATGTTGGTCATTGTTCCCTTTAAGACATAGGATGAACCATGTAAAGTGACTAATAAGGTGTACAAGAGGGCTCTCTGCTGTACTGTGGCTCAGCAAGAAACATAAAACCATAACGTGTCATTCCTTAAGAGCAGGAGCTGGCATCCATACCTACTCTGTCAGTATGGAGATGTTTTAGGTACTGAGTAGTCTGTTTTGGGTTTGCTTAAGAGATTGGACAAGATATTTTAGAGAGTCTTTTCCAAGTTTAAGATTGTGAGCACAGTTATATTGTGGACACAGCTGGTCAGCAGAAAGATGGGCTGCAGTCCAGTTGTATATCTACCAGCACCTGCTGTCAACTTCAGAAGGCAGAAAGCTACATGAACAAACACTTTCATAAACATCAATGGGAAAGCTCCTGCAATATAATAAGATGATATCAGCCCAACCATAATAAAATCCACAGCTTGGATGGAAAAAATATTTAATTTGCACTCTGTTTGATGGTCAGAGGGTAGCCTAAACCTGCTACTTCAGATAGGACAAAGCAGAGATGAAACTAGATTTTCTAATTAAGTATCTGAGGGCCCTCCACCCTTCAGTGATCTACAGGCTGAAGACTTGTGGTTCTAACATGGACAGTGACATCCATGTTACCACAGTGAAGCTAGTGAAGGGGGACTTAGCTGAGAGCCCAAGTGGTTAGGTCATGCTGGGACTCATCAGATTGGACAGTGAATGGAAACAAGCTGCACAGGTAGGGTTGCCAGGCCTCCTGTTATGATGGGAGATGTCTTGCTGGCAGCCCTCTTTGCTCTGAGTGACTTCATAGATGTTTTTCACAAAAATAGTGAAGGGAATCACAGAGTAATGTAAACATATGGTAAACCATGTGGTAAAGCCATTGATCAGCGATCCCCAGCCTTTTAGAGCCTGTGGGCACCTTTGGAATTCTGACTCAGCGTGATGGGTCTAACCACAAAATGGCTGACACAGAAGGCTGAGCCAAACACAAAAGGAAGTGAGGTTATACATAACTCTAATAGTAAAATGTCAACATTTCAGGCACAAGCTCTGCTTAAGATGCCTTTTTAAATGAACATATTGTTTAAAAATATTGTCTTACCTACACATAACTTACCTTCAGTCATGCAGTGAAGATCCTGTGCTGTGGTGGCAGCTGCTGTTGAAGCATTTTTTAAAAAATTTGTTCACCAATCAATGTCACAACATCTATGAACCACTACCAAAAAGAGCATTCCTCTACAATATTACCAACCTTGAATGTTTGGAGTTGTATGCCAGTTGAAGTTATTTTAGAGGTGCCTCCTATGAGAAAGTTATATTGAGACTTTTTGTCCTTGTTGAAGTAGTTGTTCGGGGCCTTGCACTGAAAGCTGTTAAGCAACTTGACAAAGATTGTGAAACGTGAATAGAATAGTCAAGAAATCATGTTGGGAGTAACATTGGCTTCATGACATATATATTTGGACTGTGGAACAATATTGTCTCCATGACTTATATTTAGATTGTATTTGTGGACTGTTTTTGCTGGCACATACTGTGATTCTCATGTTGTATATTTGGACTTTGTCAATATTTGTAATTTGTTGTCATGAATAATAGAATACACAGAAAACTTGTTTAAACAATTTAACTTTATTGTTGAGTGTATTAGTGCCCTGTATCACAGGAGTGTTCTTTTTTGTAGCGGTTCATAGATGTTGTGACATAGAGCCTTTAGGAATTGCTAGAAATTATTGGGCTGGGGTCCCCAATGGGGTTTCCACAGGCACTGTGGCACTCGCTGATATCTTTCTTGGTGCCTGCCAAGTGTTTTTAGAAGATGTGTGGAGTCAGGTGGGGCTTTTGCCCTACAGGACTTCTGACTGGCCACTGGAGATTTGATTGGTGAACAGATTTTTTAAAAAATGCTTCAACAGCAGCTGCCACCACAGCACAGGATCTTCACTGCATGACTGATGGTAAACTGTGTGTATGTAAGACAATATTTGTAAACAATATGTTCATTTAAAAAGGCATCTTAAGCAGAGATTGTGCCTGAAATGTTGAAATTTTCATGTTAGGGTTATGTATAACCTCACTTCCTTTTGTGTTTGGCTCAGCCTCCTGTGGCAGCCATTTTGTGGTTGGACCCATCACCTGGTTTCAGAATTGCAAAAACCCACAGGCTCTAAAAGGCTGGGGATCACTGATCTATGGTTTTACCGTATGGTTTCTAGCTAGGGTTGCCAGGTCCCTTAGCTCTGCTGGCAGGGGGCTTTGGGGGGCATTCTGGGAGTTGGGGGGATGTCATGCAATGTCCCCAACATGATGACATCACCCAGAAGTGATGGCATTACACTGAAAATGTCATGCAAGGATGGTCTGGTATTTGGGTAAAACTCTATGGTTTTTTGCTCTCAAAAACCATAGTTTGCCCAAATACCAGAGTGTCCCCTGTGCGATGTTTCTAGCTGATGACGTCCCGGGTGACTTCATCATGTTGGGGACAGTACTTCTGATTTTACTGGAAGTGGCCCCAAAAGTCATTTGTGGGTGGGATTTCCCCCCGGCGGCCAGCTGGCTGGCTATGGAGAAGCCTGCTCCAAATCAGGGGATCCCCCTCCCAGACTGGGGGGAGGCTGGGATCACTATTTCTAGCAATTCTTAGAGCTATCTTAAGTCACTTCCAGGTTTCCCCAGGAAGTGTCATGCCAACATTGCACATCCCCATATCCCCGCCCCCAACCCTCCCACTATTTGCCAAGCTCAGCCTGGCAAACCTATGCACAGACTGAAAATAAAGAGCCAAAATTCACATACATCAGACATTGAATTGACCTGGATCCTTCAAGAGGCTTTAGCAGGAAGGGAATGAACAAGAAGCTGTGAGATGTGGCTGCCTCCTGAGTACAATGATTTGTTCCATATTTATTCATTCTATATGTTATTTCCCCCCCTATATGTTATTTATTCTATATGTTATTTTTTCCTGGTCCTGCTGAACCTTCCCTAACTTCTTTGGGCCTGTGCCAGCTATCTGTCTTCTGCTAAAAAGACCTCTGCTCATAGTTAGTCCACCTCTTGACTTTGCTAAGCATCCTCGAGCTCATAGCTTGGTTTTAACAGGACAAGCAATAGATTTATATGGTCCTGGGTGTTCTGAATAATTTTTTTTTTTGGGGGGGGATGGAATATATAATTGCCCAAAGATGCCTTTTCTTTTCAACCTGGGCTCTCTATAAGTACAATAAGAGCTGGAGAGCAAAGGTGATGATTGCATTTCATTTTTTTTAAATCTGAAAAAGCTGTTTGTTACACTTTCAATCTCTGATGAATGGATCATTGAGATGCCTCCCAATTATTAATCTTTGGCAACATGACCCTTCAATTAGCTGCAATAATTGCATTGTGGACCACTGAGTACCTGCACTATTAATAAACACCATAGGGTTAATATTGGTTCATTTCACTTTATTGTCCATGATATTTACTACTTGGTGAATGACTTTCTGCTTAATTATACAAAATCATGTAGCATTCACTTTTGATTAATGGGTGAAATTGAGACAGATTTTGTTAAGCAAACATTTACGATATATAAAGAATTATTAATTGCTAAAGCAGTTTCATTTTTGCTATGTTGAAAATTTAAAATATAAATATAAAGTACATTGCTTCACTTTTTAAAGTACCAGAATAATTGAATGAATATGTATTTGTCCATTGAATATATAAATATGAATATATAAATATGAGAAAGGTTTCAGAACTCTCCTTATGTTTTCTGACCTTTAAGATGGAAGATCAAAAACATTGCAATAACTTAACTCTTCCACACAGATTATGTTTAACTCACTATTGTACAGAAGAAGGTTAGCACGGAAGGGTAGGTATGGTAACAAAGACTGAATCAAGGCCTGTGATGATAGACCACCAAGGTACTGGCTCTTGAATCGAGTCATTATGAAGCTACCTTATATTAAGACAAACCATTGGTCCATCAAGCGCAGTTATGACTTTTCTAACTGGCAGTGTCTTCCAAGGTCTCAAGCAGAGGTCTTTCCCAGACTTAATACCTGAGATGTTTTAACAATTCTGAATACTGAATGCGGAACTTTTTGCATACAAGTGTGTCAGCTACAACTGAACTCCCCAATGGCACCTTCTACTTGACAAGCAAAATTTTCAAACACCGCATTGGTTTCAAGCAAAGAATAAGTAATGACATTAAATTACTATATTTATTATCCCTCCTTCTTCCAAAGAGCTCAAGGTAGTGTATATGGTGTTCTCCTTCCCTATTTTACCCTTTCAACAACCTGAGATGAAGGTTAAACTAAGAGATAGGTCCAAGGTTGCCCAGTGAGCTTTATAGCTGAGTAAGAATTTGAACCTA
This sequence comes from Gekko japonicus, assembly GCF_001447785.1. Lineage (NCBI taxonomy): Eukaryota > Metazoa > Chordata > Lepidosauria > Squamata > Gekkonidae > Gekko > Gekko japonicus. Next base: position 2,521,703 of record NW_015163094.1, on the reverse strand, counting down.
GGTCTCCGCAGTCCAATATTCTATCCACTACACCACACTGGATTTCAAGCCTGAGAGCCAGTTTGGTGTAGTGGTTAAGAGTGGCAGACTCTAATCTGGAGAACTGGACTTGATTCCCTACCCTTCCATATGCAGCCAGCTGGGTGACCTTGGATCAATCACAGTTCTCTCAGTGCTGTTCTCTCAAGAGCAGTTCTCTCAGAGCTGTCTCAGCCCTACTTACCTCACAGGGGGTCTGTTGTGAGGAGAGGAGGGGAAGGAGATTGTAAGCCTCTCTGAGACTCTGAGTGAAGGGTGGGGTATAAATCCAACTCTTCTTCTCCTTCTCCTTCTCCTTCTCCTCCCTCCTTCTGTCTTCCTAAAGACTAATTTTTGCCCCTGGGGAAATTCTCTTGGGGGACCATCTTTCATGAGCCTAGTCTCAAAAGCCTCTGTGTCCTCTTGGTTGTCTCTCATCCAGGGTTTGACTCAGCCTGTCTTTTCTTTTCCTTACCTTTCCTACCCCACCATGGCAAACTTCTTTGATGTGATAGTGGGTTGAAACACACCTTTCTGAAAGAGTTAAAATATTGCAATGCTTTTCACCATCTGACTTGAAGAGTAAAACAAGCAGTTCAAGATTTATGCAAGTTGGCCTAAATGTTGTGTTCCAGTAGCATGTATAGTGTATGGTTTACACAGATATATCCTCTTGTGAGAAGCTCCACTATGACCATCTTTTCATTTTAATGGTATTTAAGTATAGGGGCATTAATCCCTATCATGGCATTCCAGAGCTGGCATTTCTTAAGCATTAACATCTTGCATACAAAAGCTGTAATACCTCATCACTTATCAGTGTGTCATAAATGCACATTTTTATACTAGCTCTAATTATCCAATGCTGCAACACTATTTATGTTACTGTCAGCTATAGAGAGATTTCTTTGTTTTCAATACATTTTAAATTCTAAAATACACAGTTTCAAAACCAGGTCTAAAAATATGTTCTGCAACTTGACATATTTCTAGGTTTCCAGGAAACATATTTAAAATATGTGAACATTTAAAGTAACAGGAGTGGAACTGAACTGACTTTTAATATAGGATTGCTAAAAGGCGGAGCTGATCTTTAGCAATGCAGTAAAAGTAAAGGTAAAGGTTCCCTTGCTCGAAAGCCAGTCGAATCCGACTCTAGGGTTGCGGGGCTCATCTCCATTTCAAAGCCGAAGAGCCAGCGCTGTCCGAAGACGTTTCCGTGGTCATGTGGCTGGCATGACTAAACACCAAGGCGCACGGAATGCTGTTACCTTCCCACTGAAGTGGTACCTATTTATCTACTTGCAATTTCTTGTTTTCAAACTGCTAGGCTGGCAGGAGCTGGAACTAGAGACGGGAGCTCACTCCATCATGTGGCACACTCGGTTCTCGAACTGCTGAACTACCGACCTTCCACAGCCTGCAGTTCAGCATCTTAACCACTAGAGCCACTGCAGCAATGCAGTGCCTGATTCTAAATGGATTACACACACTCTGAAATGAATTCAGCAACTCTTAGGGTCTGATAGGCAATCTATTTTATCTCTCTGAGGGCTGAGAGACTTTTGCCAGTTTTGCACCCCCAGTCCTTCAGCAACATCATAAAGGAAAGATGACCCATTGTGGGCTGCTTTTAGGAACAGTGTCCTGTGGGAAAAAATGTCCCCCTCTTATGACATTTGACATCAGTTGCCAAGGTTGCTCAGCAATTATTTCTTGGCAGGACGGTGTGCCCATCAGATTCATTGCAGCCCTGAAAAGACAGACACTGTGGCAGGAGTAGGGCTATATGGTGTGGTGGGGCTGAGGACTTTTTCCATTTTTATCTTCTAGCAGTGCCACAAAAATACAAAGGTGTTCCTTGGACTTGTCACAGCCCCATTATTTTTGCCTTGTTAAACAATAGTTGTAATTCCTTTGTTTTCCACAGGTTTTATAGCTTTGTAAGCGAGCTGGGGGCTAATAGCAGGTAGAAAAGTGGAGACGAAGTGCTCTAAAATAAGCATATTCCTTATACATATGGATTTGGAGGGTTTCACATACTATCTCTCCTTCCCTTGTTCCTACAGCCATGCCACCAGCTTGCCCTCTCTCTTCGTTGCTGGCTTTGCAGCTTATTCTCATCTTACTCCATCTGCATCTTCCCATGTGACCTCACCTAGGATTGTTACATATATCTCTTCCCATGTGGCACTTCCTGTGCAGAGAATCATCCTCTTAATCCTTCTCTTGGTTTTTATTGAGCCTGGTAGGAGCAGTATAGTGTAATGCTTGCTCCTCCGAACTGTATAAAAAGCTGTCACAGGACACTAAAGAGTTTGAAAAGCAAAAATTGTTTAACTCTACAGAACTCTTATGGAATTGAATTGAAAGTCAAAATGGATGCTGTTCTCACTTTCATTTCTTTGACAGTGTTCTCTGAGAATGTCTTCTCTCTAAGTCCAAAGTCAGGGATACATCCTGGTTCTAAACATTTAAATGTATTCTGGGGTGCTCCTGGGAGTGAACTAGTTCTTCTTCAATTGTTTAGGCAGTTTTCTAGAGTTGCAGAGTGGTAAGTCCTGTTGTCATCCAGAGTAATGTTCAAATATCTCCAAGGGAAAGTTATTACGTTATAGGTATGGGGTGATTGTTTCCTTGCACAATGATCCAGTAAAATTTGAACACCAGGGGATTACATGGAGGACCAGACAATGTTGTTATTTTCTACTCAGTGCTGATATGGGATATTGGGTACATTTCCAGTTTATATACATCAGTTCCCTCCCCCCCCCAACATGTTCTCTAAGCTTCAACTGTTCCTGGAGTGGTCAGATACCACACAAAAATGGTAGCAACTACACATTTCCTAGAAGTAAGAACTGGTCCAATGGTGCCTATCCTTCAGATTATAAAGCTAATTTTGTTTCATATAAACTATTTAATATGGATCTATATTGGGATTGATTGGCAAATCAAGTTAATTTCTCTTAAGAAACACCCACAAACACACAAGTTGTGTGTTTTTGTGTATAGTAAAAGGTAATATTGTGATTAGCTGGAAAAGCCAATTGTCAATAGAGCTGAACATTAACACTTATATAGACAGTTTATTAAGCGGATGAGAAGCATGAAAAACACAAATATGTCAAGATTATTCTATTTAAGGTTTTTTCCACCACTAATCTGATCAGTTTCATATGTGGCTCCTCTCCTCTGGGTGAATTGAATCTAGAGTCTAGGATCTGAAAGGCCAGCTCCTAATTTGGTGCACAGTCCTGCCTGTGAAATATTCCATTATTTAAAAATTATTATTTTTTGATGAATGGTCTGTCAGCATTGGATGAAGTTAACATTCTTTTGGTCAATAAAATAAATATTGAGGTTGTAAGCCAAACAGAACCGAAGTTAGCAAAAAGTATTGCATGTGATAGTGTCTTCAATTCTGCCACATTTGCCCTAACTAGTTTCAGCATCACTGTTATAGTTTTCATCCATAATATATTAATAGTTTCTTAGCATTTCCTGTACATCTGTGAACCATATTTAATGCTAACATTCTCAAACTGGTGTAAATTATAAATAATACACTAATAGGTATGAAGAACTGTAAATTATTTCTTGATGCTGTACCTGCTAATGTTGGTTTTCTTTCCTGACTAAAAAAACCCCACAAAAAAAATCAACAATGTGAATAGAAAATTCCCATAATATTCCTTATGCCCCCACAATATAAATTAAAATTACTTAGCCAGTTTTCATGTCAAAAATAAACAGTTGGAGCAGCATGCAGACAACATTTATTTTGTATGTACATTAATGGGCACTTCCGTTTTTCCTGGAGGCTAGAATCCACTTTGAAATTCATGTTTGATAAATTCCCTGGCTCTCTGAGTAATTTAGCTGTCTATGGGGCCGCTGATCCTTTGAGTGTATTGCTGAACCATTGGGACTTCTGCAGTACATCTACATATCCAAGTTCAAATATATACTCAAGATGATTGGTTTAAACTTTAAGTTGTTGATCTTATTCCGAATAGATTTGTTAGATTGTCTCCCATTTCATTTCTAAAATCTGTGCCTAATCCATAAATACCCCCTTCTTAAATATATCTTTGCTAAATTCACTGATTAAGTTAGTAAAGGAGTCACTTTATAGGCACAGTGTGAAATTAATATTCAGAGCAGCATAATGATCTTAAGAGGAAGAAGCTGTTTGGTAGCATCTGAATTGGGCTTTTGCAGTTTATTATAGTGATTTCTTGTTTCCAAAAATAAGAGAAGATTTACCCTTTTGCAAAGTTTTTTTGTTTTCTTTATTTTATTACAAATAAATTGCAACCGCTATGACACACATTCAGAAGTGATAGAAAGGAGATGTATATGTGTGTGCGTATTATGTGCTGTCAAGTTGCCAACAAAATGTCTATCAGTACCACCCAATTGAATCCAAGTTTATAGGTGGATGCTTTTTGAGGACACTGAATATCATTATAGAAGTAAACAAATCAAATAAAATATGTAGTGTTGTAGGGGAAAAGAAAAACAATGTGATGTTAAAACATCCTGGCACTTTTTACTTGTTAGTCTGTCAGATCTTCACAGCCACGGCTGAGCTGTTTTGAGACTGAGTCAAGCAGAGATCTGGGAAGAAGGTAGCCCTCTTGGTCCATAGGAAAATCCAAATACAAAAGTCATGAAACACTTTCTGTTAAGACCAACCAAAATAACACAACACAGTGTGCAATATTTGGAGTTCTCCAGAAGTCCTATCGGGCTGGATGTTCAAAGACAAAGAAGTAGGGTTGCCAGCCTCCAGATGGGAGTGGGGGATCCCCCAATTTCACTGGCTTCTGCCTGCCACAGGCCAGCTAGCTGGTGGGGGGAAGCCCTGTTCCCAACTGACATCATGTGATGTCCCCGTGATGATGTTGCATGGAAGTGACATCATCACACTGGGGATGTTGTGTGGTGACACTCTGGTATTTTGGGCAAAAGTCTATGGTTACCTCTCAGCTAAGCCAAACATTCCAGAAGGATACCGTGGTCAATGGTCTCAAATGCTGAAGATAAGTACAAGAGCATCAACAGGGACATACCCAGTGTCACTCTGAAGACAAAGATATACAAGTCAGAGTGGCCAAGGCCTACCCCAGGCCTGAATCTGGATTGAAAGTGGTCCAGATAATCCATATCCTTCAAGACCACATAAAGTAGCATAGCTATCATCCACATGGGGGCAAACTACACAATATGTTTTTTTGCTTGTTTACACTAAGTTGCCCGTGTTCCCCATGGACTGTGGGGAACTACTTTACAAAAAATGGGGGGGGGGAGAGAGAACAGCACCACACAGAGAAGAAGACATCCCGCTGTGATGGACTACATTTAAAATGCTATTTTTGTAATGCAGTAAAATCAGAGAAGGGAGGTGAATAGTTAACTTGGTTCTAGAATGTTGAGCTTAAGTGACAGGCTGCTCCTTTTCTTTGATTAGCCAGTGTGCCAGCTGAGGTGAATATAAGATCAGCTGTGTGCTGAGGGGAGGGGAGTTTGTTTTGTGTTCAGTGGCAGTTACTGTTCAGTGAAGTAAAAGCTCAGCTAAAGGAGTGGATATCTGAAGAGTATGACTAAAACGTCTGTCAGACAGGTTCACCTTTTAAATAAAGGGAGAGACTCCTGGTCTTAACTGTGTTCAACATAACCTGAGAAAGAATTCCATCTAAGAATTCAGAGTCTAGCATCAGCTAAAGCTGAAGTACATTTTCACACAGATGCCAAGAACTGGGGTTTGAGATTTTGGTGAAAAGTGACTGGGTAGCAGGCTGAAGCTCCCAATCAGGCCAAAAGGAATAGAATTATATTTTCAAGAAAGAAATATAAGTCCTGTCCAGTTATACAGGGAATTGGCATTGAGGCAGTCCCTGGTCGGTTATGAAATGGTTATAGACTACTCAGGGAAAAGAAGACACACTGTAATTTCAGAAAAGGGGAAAGAATTTGATACACTAAAAAAGTGACCTTTCCAGAAAACATGAACTATATGCAGAACTATAGGAAACTATATGCAGAAATATTGTAACTGAAACTTAAGTACTCAGTCAACCATTTCTCACTGAAAATAATCAAGAATTTGTAAAAGTAAGCTGCTACACCACCATCTTGTCTGACAACTGAAAAATATACTGTTTTACCACCAACTTTTACCTCAGCCTTTCCAATTCCTGACTACCTGTACCATCCCTGCCTATTAAATAAAATCTTTATTATTGTTCACTGTACACAGTCTCCCTTGAACCAAAAGTTCAAAAGATCTAAAAAGAGTGCCATTTCAAGGGATCTAAAAAGAGGGCTCCTGTTTTCTCCTGACAAGTTCTTGGGCTGGGCAGAAGCCAAATCAGAATCTGTAAAAGGGTGGGACATTCAGATTTATAATGCTGAAATATTATCACACTACTAGGGGGCTAGCTCAGTACCTGAAGGGAACTAAGAACAATCTGCCTCACAGTGAAGAAGACGCAGGGATGCCTGCCTTCTCCCAAAACAGTTTTCTCATGCAAAAACCTTGGTGGTGGGAGCTTTCTTCCCATATTCACCGATTTTGCTGCTCTATGGGAGCGTAAACTAGTGTGACCTTGGGTCAGTCACAAGCTCTGGCACAGCTGTCCTTGAAAAAGAGCAGTTTGTGTCAGAGCTCTCAGCCTCACCCACCTCACAGGGTGTCTGTTGTGGGGAGGGGAAGGGAGAGGAGTTTGTAAGCCGCTCTGAGACTCCAAGTGAAGGGCGGGGTATAAATCCAATCTCTTCTCTTCTTCTTCTTCTTCTAAATGAGTGAACAAATGGATTGTGTAGTTTGCCCCTTCAGGCCCCTTGCCCAAGAATGGAATGCTGGCCTCTGTGGTAACTATGCAGATAACATTTTTTTTACTGTTTCATAGCCAGTTCCATCATGACTTTACTTTGTCGATTTGCTAAGAAAGAAGTGTGTCATTCCATTTCTTTTGAAGATGAGTTGAAGTCTTTGTAGGTAAACTGGAGCTTGTTACCAATATCCAAAGATTGTCTGGCAGCCTGAAACTCTAGCTCAGGGGTGTCAAACTTAATGCCTCAGGCCGGAAGTGGCCTGCCCATGGCTTTAATCAGGCCATGGCTCTTTTCTTCCCCCCCTCCTCCTCTTGTCCTCACCCTTTGAAGCTGGGGGCTGCTGAACTTCCCAGCTCCCTCTCTCTTGTCTTTGCCTGCTTCACCAGGAAGCTCTTCTGGACATGCAAAGTTACAAGGAAAATACGGAATGAATTTTTCCATTAAGGTCTCTGCACCCAGATAGACTACTCTGGGACTGTTTCTAGTAACAGAGACAGTGCTCTGGGACTGGAATGACAGCCCCCAGAGTAGATAGCGATAGAATCTGTGTTCTGTGGACTGGAATGTGTCCCTAGCGATAGAATCTGTGTTCTGGGACTGGAATGACAGGGCGCAGAGTGGCAGCAGCATTCTGGGAATGGAATCCCACTCTGGGAATTGAATTCCACTCTGGGGGGGCCTCATTCCAATCCCAGAATGCTTCTGCTACTCCCAGGGACTGCCATTTCACTCTGGTGGCTGTCATTCCAGTCCCAGAGTAGTCTATCTGGGCTCAGAGACCTTAACAGAAAATTCACTCTGCATTTTCTTTTCAAGTTTGTCAGTGCTGCAATGTATTTCAATGGAGTGGACCTCAAGCAGTTTCATTTTCCAGTGTTTGTATAGCTGAAGCTGCTTGTTGGAGCTGTCTCCTTGCAAATACACGGTTGATGTTTTGTGCCAGCTTGTCTCTGCTGAATGGGCCTGAGAATGGGTGCCTGAGTGAGTACTCTGACCTGGGAAACCACAGCCAAAGGGGGACATTACACTGGAGAGCCACTGCCACTCTGAGTATACCTGAGGGGGGGGGAAGAGAAGCTTGCAATGCCCAGCCATTTTATGTTCCTAGAATCAGAGCATTTTATATTTTTAGTTTCTGCTGTGATCCTTGTGCTTTTTCTTGATGTTTTACTTTAAAAATTGCATTGCCAAACCCCACTATTGCCCCACTTTCCATTTTAGGCAGGCATCTTTTTTTTTGGGGGGGGAAAGGTTTGGGAGGTGTCAGTTACCAAAGACTGTTAAATAAACAAAACATCACAAGAGTTTTAAGCATATTTGTATTAAAATTAATATTGTTAATTGTGTTTGTATCTTTTTGTATTTTAATTGTGTTTGTATCTTTTGTATCTTAATTTGTGTTTGTATCTGCTACCTGGCATTACATTTTATGACACGCATGGCCTGGCCCCACAAAGTCCCATTTATGTCAGATACAGCCCTTGTAACAAATGAGTTTGACACCCCTGCTCTAGCTCTTTTTGTGCAGAGCTACGTTTATTTTGGGAGCTGAGAGAACTGTGACTGACCCAAGGTCACCCAGCTGGCTTCAAGTGGAGGAGTGGGGAATCAAACCTAATTCTCCAGAGTAGAGTCTGCCGTTCTTAACCACTACACAAAACTGGCTGTAGGGGTGTTCATAGTTAAGCATTTCATTGTTTTACTATCAACTTCATAAGTTTGTTGGCATTCTTATATTTTTCTCACTTTTCTTGTAAGGGAACTCTTTGTGGGGAAATGGAGAAAAGAATGAAAAAAATAACCTTCTGTGTGGCCTGCTGAGGTGAGATCCAGTTACTTCCTCGTTTTAGTTTATAAAACCAATCTGACCAGGAGTGCCAGGATTCAAATTTACAGTCTCTGGGGCCATATTTTAATAGGGCCTTTTCTTTTCTTTCTTTTTTCTTTTCTTCTTCTTTTTTTTTGCCTGGGCTAAAGCTTAACTCTGCCATTTCATTCATATTCTGCCATGGAGGTTTAACTACCCAATTTTATTAGCAGTGAAATAAAAGTATTAGGAAAATGAAATCTATGTTTTTGTGCCATGGAATAGACTGCCCTTGCCCCTTTTTCCCAATGGTAATTTATATCCCCTTGAAGTTTTTCTTTCTTTTTATGGATCGTGATGCAAATTTCAGTTCAGGTCACTTTTTTAAGGGAAGAAAGTAAAATGCCATTTGAGAACCTTTTTATTTAACTGAATTATGTATAGGAGAAATGAGTACTCAGCTCATATTATTTTCTTCCCTCCATATGAATTAAAGTTTGCTTAGAAGCAGTACCAGATTGCATAATATCTTAGCCACCTCTGACCTGTATTACTGTACTAATATAAGTTAATAAATCTAGTCTCCCCCCATACACATACACTCAATTTAGCACAGTATTTAAATAGAGTAGAATGTCCCACATCTGTACAATTTGGGGAAGCTTCACACATGACAGGAAAAAGTGGGGGAATTCCTAATGCATGGAAATATATAGGAAGAGAAGGATGTAAAGCATGGAAAAAAAGGTTTCAAACTGACTCTAATCTGGGAGAATGGGATTTGATTGCCCTCCACTTGCAGCTGCTGGATGACCTTGGGCAAGCTATAGTTCTGATAAGAGCTGTCCTTGAAAAAGAGCAGTTTCTGTCAGAGCTCTCTCAGCCCCACCTACCTCACAGGGTGTCTGTTGTGGGGAGGGGAAGGGAAAGGAGTTTGTAAGCCGCTCTGAGACTCCTTTGGGAAGTGAAGGGCGGGGTATAAATCCAATCTCTTCTCTCCTTCTTCTTCTTCTTGATAAGAGATGTATACAAGGCTCAACTCGTGAATCCCAGAAATGATCACCCTCGTCATTTTTAGGCTTAAAAGCAGCTGAGGGCAGATCCAGTTCAGTGCCCCATTGACCCAAGTGACACCAAACTAGTGGGACCCTGGCAAGGGAGGGGACAGCAGCTGTGATGCACCTGTTGTCACTCTTGTGCCAGTGCCACTACCTCTAGGGGTTCAAAGCAGGCTGCAAATGGGCTTACACTACGCACCTCCTTGGACTCTGCCTGGGTGAGATAAGGGAAGGCATGGACTTTATCTTGTGCCACCTGCCACCTGCCTCACATGGAGAATCCTAGGTGGACAGCAGCACAGAAGACTGGCATCTCCTTGGTGCCTGGCATCCAATTAGGGTCGGTTGCCAGTAGGGTTGCCAGTTATACGTTGGGAAATACCGGGAGATTTTGGAGGTGGGGCCTGAGGAGGACGGGGTTTGGGGAGTGGATAGACTTCAATGGGGTAAAAGGCCATAGAGCCCACCTTCCAAAGCAGCCAGGTGAACTAATATCTGTCACCAGGAGATCAGTTGTAATAGTGGGAGATCTCCAGCCACTACTTGGAGGTTGGCAACTCTAGTTGCCAACCTCCAGGTGAGGCCTGTGTATTTCCTGGAATTACAACTGATCTCCAGATCACAAAAATCAGGTCCCCCAGACAGAATGGCTGCTTTGGAGGACGAACTCTATGACATTACACCCTGCTGGATCTCTCCTTTCTGCATACCCTGGCCTCTCCAAGCTCCACCCTCAAACCTCCAGGAACTTCCCAACCTGGAGCTGGCAATCAGAGGTACTTCTCTGCACCCTGCCTTGGAGCCTACTGGGATGGCATGGAGGATGGAGTTTGGAGCAGGTTGGTAATTTGAGCTAGTTGTCTGTGGGGCCTCATATTTCTATTGGTGCCAGAATTAAGTGGGAGTCGTTGACACACAGGCATCATATGGGTATTACTTATATGTTTTACCTTGTAGGGCAAGTAGCAGCTCTCTAAAGAGAGATAAAATGACACCGGGAAAATATTAGCCTCCCCCTTTCCCTTGCATTGTGGCTCTGATCCATACTGGTATTCTGAAGTTGCTTTTAAGTCTAAAGAAAACCAGGGGAGTTTGATTCACTTCTGCTTTGACTTACATTATTCTGAGCTATGAGCTGGAATTCTGTGCACACTTACTGGAAATAGCCTCCATTGAATAAAGTGGGAGTTGCCTTCAATTAAAACACGTTTGACAATCTGACATTTTAGGTACATCCAGAACAACAATAAAAGGCAATTTGTAGTGACTTCAGCATGCAAAATGATGGTCTCATGAATAGTCCCTAAGTTTACGCTCATGTCATAGCGTTGACTGTTCCTTTTGAACCAAAGTGTGGGCCCGCTTCCTAGCAGAAAGCATTAACAAGGAGCTGAAGTGGGGAGTGATGTTTGCTGTCTGGGGATTATTTTATCTTCTTTTATGCATATTTATGAGGTTACAAGGCAAGGGTTTTTTGTATTCAACCTTGCATCTTTAGTGTAATTAAATTATATTAGGCTGGGCAAAGCATGCAATGGAATTTTCTTTTCAAGACAATGGGAGTTCTACTGAGTCCTTGGTAACATTTGCACAAAGCATTTTATATAGGCTGGGAAAGGAGAAGAAGGAAGCACTGATAAAAATTGTATATGTTTTTTTTTAGTATTTGTTCATTTTCCACCCCAGAAACAGAAAGCAGCAGACAGTTTTAGTGAAGCGCCCCTATGATCCTGACAATGATATAACATCTATAATAGCTTAAAGATTGTATTACTTGTGGTATATGTTTATGTTTGAGGCACTCCTTTTTATTGTTATTGCTTCTATGTCTGCATACACAAGGAAATGTTGTTGTTGTGAGAGAACATTATTCTCTCCACAGACCACAGCATTTGTGGGAGAACCAGAGAACATATTTCACAATCTGCGAGAGAGTCAAATGCTGGTGTGATGCATTCCCATACAACCCACATGCCCAGAGATAAGTGAACTTATGTGCCCTGGTCCAGCAATCCTCTTATAGATTCCCTTTACATTCAGGAAAAAATGGACAAATGCATAACTCTGCCTTACATGCATAGAAACATTCAGAGATGGATAGATCTTAACAATGCTCCACATGTAGAAACAGCAGGCATTAGTGATGGGTAAGATATCCAGCACTCCCTCCCTCAACTGGCATGTATGTGCACTAAAATGTAGTATGAGTCATGTGTAGCGGTACCTCTGGATCAAACCCATGTCAAAGAGTAATACAAGAAGACACTCAGGTCTATGAGCCTTTAAACTATCCATTTAACTGAAGAGCAGAAAATAATGTGGCTAGGAACTGATCTTGCCGAGGTTTGATGGGTTTGCACACTGCAGAAAGATTCTGAAAGAGGTGTACCATGTAAATTTAATTTACTAGGTTAATGCTAGATATTACTGTAAAGGGCTTTACTTGAAAGCTCTCCATGGCCATATTAACCTTGGCCCCTCCAGCTGATTTAACTGCAGCTTGAATTGTAGTTCATTTTTCCCTCCGCCCTGCTACGTGGCAGCATAGGCTATTGACAGCTTGTTCTCCAGGCAGAAAAGTGGTGAAGTGAATGTTCACTTTGAAGCATATTCTGTTCTGATTCTCATCTTAATCAAATGTTGCACTGGTGAAGTGAATGTTCACTTTAAAGCATATTCTGATTCTCATCTTAATCAAATGTTGCTTTAACTCTTAGTAATACTCTTAGTTTGTGGAGATCATTTAGCTATATACAGAGCCAGCTCATCCACTAGGTAGACCTTGGCCATTGCCTAAGGTACCAGTCTCTCCCAGTGCTGCAGGGGGCCCAAGCCAGCCCTTTCACAGTGCAGTGGGATCTCCTGCAGTGGGTGGCACCATGCCAAAGCACTTGGGCAGTGGGCAGGACCTTCCTCCATTGCCAGGTCTGGGAGGTACGCATGGCACTTGGGCAGTGGGTGGGGCCTCCCTCCACATCTCTGGGTCCAGGGTTGGTGGAAAGGACGTCATGGAAAGCTGCAGTCCTGGCTCCAGTGAAGGCAGCCTTAGTGGGGGAGGGTCCCCCTGTGGGTCCCATGTCTGAACTGCCACAAACTTTCAAATTGGCATTTAGCTCTCAAATAGACTTGTGCACAGGAGTTTGTTTCATTTCTTTCATTTTTGTTATTAATTCCGAAAGGGACCATTTTGCTATTGAGTGGTTTCTTATGCTTTTGTTTCATTATTGTTTCTTTCATAATTCTGTTCTATTATCATTTCTCATTGCTTTCAGTGGAGCACACACGCCTTTTCTCCTTCGTGATCTTTTTCACCCAAATTGGGCAAAATTCAAGGGGATTGTAGTAATCCCCGAGGACATCCATATTGCCAACTTTCAGACTATGGGAGAATTAATAGGAAAGATTCCAGACAGACATCACTGCAGTCACTTGGCTTGTGGAACAGTGGCACAAGGACAAGGCAGACTGACAAGGCACGGACATTTGGTGGCATAGAAGAGAACAAGAAGAGATTGGATTTATACCCCGCCCTTCACTACCCAAAGGAGTCTCAGAGCATCTTACAATCTCCTTGCTCTCCCCCTCCCCACAACAGACACCCTGTGAGGTAGGCAGGGCTGAGAGAGCTCTGAACGAAACTGCTCTTTTTTCAAGAACAGCTGTGCCAGAACTATGGCTTGCCCATGGTCATCCAGCAGGTGCAGGTGGAGGACTGGGGAATCAAACCCGGTTCTCCCTGATTAGAGTCCGCGCACTTAACCACTACACCAAACTGGCTCCCATAAGGTAAGGCAAGGCATCTGGGCAGGCAGACAGCAACAGGAGGACCATAATGTAGATTTGTTGGGATAGGTGATATGTTTTGGGGAGCTGTAAGCAAGCAGGGGAGCACAGACTGCAAGGGAAAATTTGGCACAGCAGCATAGGCATTGGGAGGAGAGAAGAAGGCAAAGTCTCACCTCATATCCTTCAGGACAAGAATACCTCACACATGTATACAATTTTCGTGGCTACAGCATACAGTCAATCAAGAAAGTCCAGGGTCTCTCCTCCCACCCCTAAGGAACCCAGTGACCCTCCTATGCCTTTTTAAGGAAAATGCTGGCTGCCTTGTAAAGTGAAGCAAAGACTGCAGTAACAAAAGAAAGTAGAACAAAATGAAAGGAAATCCTGTCCCCCCCCCCCATTATAGGCTGTTTAGACGGGTAAGTTGTTTTGTATTAACTGTATAATTAAAAAACACTCAATTTCCATAATTACTGTAATTAATAATGAAACAAATGCACAAGCCTACCCTCCAACTTATTTATCATAAATTATGCTGATTTGTATTTAGGTACATACGTACTACTTCAGTTATGAAATGATGTGTATTATTCAAGATGGGCCCCTCCCAAATTCATACACTTTGGTTATATTCAAGATGGGCCCCTCCCAAATTCATAGAAGCAGCAGCTTGAAAAGGGTCAGGCCTCTTTCTGCAGGTATTTTAAAGGATCGGCAATGAAAAATACCTTCAGAGTTGATAGATGTGTATTCTATGCTTGGATATGCCTGCCAGTGTACAAACTGTTATGTGAGAAGTTGCCCTTAGACCCACTGAAAATAATGGGACCAAATTGGTTTCATTCCGGTTATTTTTATTGCATTGGATTTTGGTCCAGGCTGTTAGTCATTAAGGTTGCCTATCATGCAACATCTTAAATACCTTGATGGATGTTCTTTGTGTAGGGGGACAGAGGAGAGAGTTCTTGATTTTCCAGTGTCCTTTTAAAATCTTTGTGTCATTTCACATGAATAACAGCCATGATGTTCTTCGGATCTTCCTTTCCCAGCTTCCCAGAGCAATTTTTCATACTTCCTTCCTCATTCTATTTGCATTCCATTATCACTGGTGGGTAACTTTAATAAGGGATGCATCTAATGTATAGAGAGCAGGGTCCATTTATGGCTATTAGCTGTATCTAAATGGAACCTCCATGTACAGAAACAATGTACCTCTGAGGATCATGTAGGAGATGTTCTTGGCATGAGACCACTTCAGGTACCATGACCATTGGGACAGCTTTTCCACTCCAGTCAACCCCTGGCTTGGTTGGCCATCTGGTCTCTTCCCTGTCTGGCTGTCCACTTTCCCCTTCCACCTGGCCATAAATGGAGGGGGGTCTCAGATCTCTTACTGTTGTTGTTAGTAATGGCACTAGTGGAAGATAAACACCACTGTCTTGTCGGCATATCACATAGCCTCACATACTGTATGAGTAGTCTTAAACTGATCACATAAATTATCAAGGCATTCAAAGAAACTAGTATGAAATGAAGCCGTTAAATGAATTTGCTCCCCCCTCCTCTTCCCAGAAGCATCAATGTTAAAAGCAAATTCGATGCATTGACTTTTGGATCTCAAACCTGCTCAGACTGAGCCAAGGGCTGCAATACAAGAAGCTTCTAGGACGGGAAATACATGAGATGGGGGAGGGGGGATTGCACACATTTTAATTTATTGATAAAAACATCAACATTCACATTTTAAAAATGAAGTTGCTTTTCCCCACTAATCTGCGAAATGTTTGTTTGTTAACTGGCTGGAAGTTTGCAAAAGGGTAGCAGAGAAAATCAAAAGTGAAATTTTCCCCCTCACGAGGAAGGGGTTGAGGATTCAGCTGGTGTATTTAAAAATCCTTTTGACTCTTAGATATGTGGGAAGACAGGTCACAGCAGTTGTTCAGTGGCTGCAGGAAAGGCACCCCAAGAATGGTCAATATTTCTCTTTCTTTTAGGACTCAGGTCTAGTGGTCAGAAACCAAACTCCTAACCTACTCCTTGGTGAAATCTTGGCATGAACTGAGTAATTAATTCCAGAGGTAGCCATGCTAGCAAATATCAAAAAGGAATTTTATGCCAACTGAATGAATGAATGAATGTTTATTGTATATGGCCATTGGCCATCACAATTAAAAAAAAATTAACAAAAGGAAAAAATTACACTTTGAAATGAAACTGGATCCCTAATATCTTGAAATACACAATTAGTTATTAAATTCAGTTAGAGTTAAATTCATTTGTACAATGTCTAAAATGTCTAAAATTTATGTCAACTTGAAGATTAACGGCACATGCTTCATGGCTACAGTCTAATTCATCAGCTGCATGAAGTGAAACCTCAGTCAGCAGATAAAGCTGCATATAGGGAACAATTGTGAACACTGGAGTTAAAAGGCTATGTCATGCAGGAATTCAATTTTGTGACATTTCTATGCTAAACACAAAATTGGGAAATAAACATTTAGACTATTCACCATTGCTATAATGGTATTTGTTTAAGCCATGATTAGTACAATAGAGGCCCCTGCCACACGGAAGGGAAAACACCCGGCAAAGCGCGGCTAAAAAGAGCCGCATCAAAAAAGAGACGCGCGGGCGGGATCCCACGGATCCCGTGCAACGCGTGCCATTGCTCCCTGGCACGATCACATGCCGGGGAGGATCGGGAGGGGGAGGCTGCCAAACTGCGCATGCTTATGCATGTGCAGTTCAGCTGGGGGCCGGGGATGAGCCGGCGGCAAGACGCGCCGCCGATTCCACAGCCAGGGTGATGTGGAGCAAACGGATGAACCACCGAAGGTAGGTGGTTCACTTTTGATGCGCATCAACGGGGGAAGGGCCAAATCGGAGATGGGAGCACAACGCCAGCCAGATGTTGGCGTGAGATCGCGCCCGTTTGCTGCGCTTCCAATCCGGCCCACTCCCGGCCCAAACTGCCTCGTATGAACAGGGCCTAAATTCAGCTATTGTTTATTGAGCAATTATTTTCATTTTTGTTGTGCCTTTTTGTTTATAAGGAAGGAGAATTATTTTAATATCCATTAATATGTATTCTGCCATGGAGTTATGCTCCTTTGCAATGAATTAATATGCATTACATATTTAATTTTGACAAACTTAAATTATGTCCCACAAAACTGTAGGTTATTTAAAAAAAACCAAACCCAAACAATGGCTTGCTGTGTTGTTTGGGAACTAAAGTGGGGGGAAGTAACAAAATGGTACTTTCCTTGGGGCGACAAAATGCCTTGAAGTGAGAGCAGGAGTGCAGAACAAGAGACAAGGGGAGGCCATGATGGTCAAGCATGGCTTGTGAGCTCCTTGAAATATTTGTTTGATCCCTGATAGAAACAGAATGCTGAATTATATGTACCCTTGGTCTGATCCAGCAAAGAAATTCATGTTCTTCTGCCAGGTAACACTTTCTACATAACACCTTTCATCAGGGTTAACCCAACGACACAGACCAGTACAAGCTTTTGAGCTCACCAGAATGCATCACCAGGCCAGCTGTTGCCAAAAATTTAGAGGGGTGGTGGGTGGGGGCATGATTTTAAGACAGAATTGCCAGACAGTGCCTGGCAACCAGTGGGAGGGTTGTGGGTACAATGCCAGTTGTGGCATGACCTCACTTCCAATGAAAAACTGGAAGTGACACAGATACCTCTAGGAATCACAGGAAACTCTGTGGTAAAAACAATGCTGCTGGTTTGTTTTTTTAAATCTCCCACCACTGGTCAGAGCAGCAGAAGACAACAGGAGCCACCAGTGGGGGATGGGACTCTACTTTTAAGACCTAATCATATCTATATATGGCGTAAGCTACTGACAGGAAGGATAAATGCAAGTGGAGCTAAGGGCCATAAAACCCAAGAGGTAATAAACTGATTAAACCATGTAGCTACAAGTTCTACCAGTGTCTCCAGTTTCCCTCTAAACCAGTTTTGCCAGCTGGCTTTAACTTACTTCAAACTTGGCCCATTGCTATTGAATTCTTCCACTACCTTTGGTAGTTCTCTGACCACTGTAATGGATCCTGTGAATCTGTTTTTGGCCTTTGGTGTACTTCAGCATTCCCTGGCGTTTCTGCCTGTAACCTCTGTCCAGAGCCAGTGGAGGCTTTGAGTCTCCCCCTTCTTTCCCTTCACCCCCTCTCCCTGTTCCAGCCTCCCTCTCTCTCTCTCTCTCTCTTCTATCTCTCTCTCTCTCTCTCTCTCTCTCTCTCTCTCTCTCTCAATGGTTGTTAAAGCCAGCCCAAGTTACTGTAGTCAATTCTTGTTTCATCTTGTAGTCAGTATTACATAAATAGTGGAAGTTTGTCCTTGCCCTAGGTGATTGATAGTGAGGTATATTTGTACATATCGATTGAGATAAAAAATTAGTAGTTTGCAATAGGAAAGGCAAATTAGTCATCAGGAGGTAGGTGCTTGGAGTATTTTAAGAGTTTCTTGATTAATTCTCATGATGTGAGTTCTTTTGACAGTAAGTTTTATGTGCTGGGATGTGGGAGGATGAAGCAGTAGTACTAGGTTATTGCAGATTCTACTTTTACTCTTCGCTGATTTATTTTGCCCACTCTCCTTCCGATAAGACACAGTATGTCTAAAAATGACTTCATTTTGGGATAACAAGATCAATTTTTTTTTTCTGGAGCTGATTCTGTTGCCAAGGGTTGAGTATAAGCCTTGGGTGCAAGAATATACGTTTTTTTTGTAATGCTAACATTAATATTTTAAAGTGATCTTAGCACCATTTAATATAGAAATGGCATATTCACATTTACCTTAAGCGGGCATGTAATTGCTTCTATTATCAATCAGGGAAAAGAATGGGGTGGCTTTTTATGGCAAGCTTTTCATTTATGAAACGAAAACTTACACCCTAGCTATTTTACACATTCAGTTCATGATAAATTAGTCATTTTAAATAAGAAGTATCATAATGGGCTAAATGCTTTCTAAAAGTTTTCTCTTTTTTTGACTTCATATCTTTCTCTTATTCTTTCATTAAAGATAACACTAATGCTTATTTTGTCTCTAACTTCTTTTTTAAAAAAACAAAAATAGCTGGTACTGAAATGCCATTGTTTGTACTGAATATACCTGGTATGTTTTAAACTAATGGTTTTTAAAATGCATGTGGCAATTTACAATGAACTTGATGTAAGACTTTTGGTCAGGGAAAATGGTGATTTTTGTCCATATCAACCTTTCATTTTTGTGGTGTTACTGTTCTGACATTTTAAGGGTGATTTTGGTACACTGGAACATTGAGGTCAGCTCTAATTGTCACACCAGATTTGTTTGCCATGTGTATGCCAGGGTTACAAAAAGTTACCATATAGCTGCATGTACACATTTTGAAACACTTGTTTGACCTCTTTGATTGGACGGGGGTTCTGTGGTATGTGCCTGCTGCCACGTTTTATGTGAGACTACCGTGTATTTGAGACTACTGGTGATTGCTAGCCCAAAAAAGGCTCGGCTGTCCTTATCCAGAACCAGGACCTTTTCAGTCCTGGCTCCCACCTGGTGGAACTCTCTTGCAAATAACATCTGCGCCCTGCAGGACCTGGAGCAGTTACACAGGGCTGACAAGGCAGATATGTTCCGCCAGGCTTTTGGTTGAGGACAGCGATGGGTATCATCCTATGGATATTCCTTCCCCACCCCCATCCTGCTTTTTTCCCTCCATCTATTTGCAAAACAGGTATCATCCTATCTGGATCTCCCTTCCCCTCCCACATCCTTCTTTTTTCCCTCCATCTATTTGCAAAACAGCAATGCAATTTGTACATTGATTTTAGTGCCATTTGAAAAAGTTTTTAGCTATTTTCATGCTTTGGATTTTAAATTATATAGATTTTCTGTTGCTAACTGCCCTGAGCTTTGTGAACTCCAAGAAGGGTGGTTTATAAATCAAAATTACAAACAAACTAGCAACCACGTTTTATACACAAGTCTTCAGAAAGAAAGCCCAAGTGCCTAATAGAACAATATGAATATGAATGACCTAACACATATTTATACAGTTGTACAGTAGAATCAGAAAAACAGTGAATGTTCAGATAGAAATAAAAAGCAAGTATTGAACAGAAATAGCAAACCAGAGTACAATTGTTGCTAAGCAACATGTATGAGACAGGGTCATGATGTCATCAACCACAACACAACAAAGTGTAATAGAATCACACGAATTAAAGATGGAAGTTGCTATCCTATATATGGAGGCCATAAATTTGTAGTTCTAAGTTGTCGCCATGTATTTGGAGACCAGAAATTCTTAGAGGTAGTGATATCTGGTTAAATGGCAAAATAATTTAAATTAAACACTTAAGCCTATACTTGTTAATTTAACAAGGATTTGAAAAGCGATAGGTAACCCAATTTAGACAGTTTTTAAAAAATATTAGCGGTTATAGATAGGCCAAAGAGAGAATATTTATGAAATATAAAATTAAAATTCAATTGTTTTAAATTCAGATTTTATGCTGTTCTTTAACTGCAATCCTGAGAACAGAAAAGAACCACTGATATATTACATACATCAAGAATCACATATATATCATGAGATTCATGTTGTTTTCACTTATCATGTTTCTTCCTGACAAGGGATACTTCATCATTGGTTCAGGTGGGTAGCTGTGTTGGTCTGAAACAGCAGAAGAAAGTTTGAGTCTGTCAAGCTCTGTCTTCCCTCCCGGGCTGCTGCCCCCAGTGGCCGTGGTGCTCCTTGTTCCCCTTTTGGAAAAAGGGGGGGGTTTGGACACTGACAGCTGAGGCTCGCAAAAGGAGGTGACGTAGAGGAGTCTCAGAAAGACGGGATGAGGTTGACTTCACCTAGGAGGTCCCTCTGTCAGCTGTGGCGTTGGCACTCTGCTCAGGTGAGCCTAGGGGAAGATTCCTGTTGCACTCTCTCTCTTGCTCTCCGTTTCTCCCAGACCTCGGCTTTAGCTACTCCTCCCCGACTCCTCCATCTCTTCCTCCTTTTATTCCCAGCCCTGCTCCCAGCGCCGACCCTGCTCCCTGGGCCCCGCCCCCTCCTTAAGCCAGGACGCTCTCCTGGCATCCTGGGTGGGGTTGGGCTTGACCTGGCAACCTCCGGGGCTGGCGGCCACCCCGACACTCATTCGAGCCGGTTTGGTCTTCCTCCCTTCTGCCATGCTGGGGCGCATCTTTTGGTCAATGTCCCCCCAGAGCCCCCGGATCTGGGGCCGAGCGTATCCAGGTGGGGCTCCTCCTGGCATGGTCGTGGCATCATCTTCTGCATCCCTCTGCTCTTTGCCCCGCGCCGCGACTTCCAGAGCGGCCGGGCCTTCGATGGCTGTGGGATCTGGCGGGTGAGTGGGGTGTCTCCGGCGATTCATGTGTGCGGGGGCCGCATCCTGGGGCCTTGGAACTAGGGCAGAGTCTAGAGGCACCTTTAAGACCAACAAAGTTCAATTCAAGGTATAAGCCTTGTGCAAACACACTTCATCAGATACAGAGAACAGAATCTCTTCAACCATTATGTATGGGGTGGGGTTGGTTGTCAGGGAGGAACAATTAGAGTCAAGAGGCATAAGAAGCAGCTACCACCATTCACCTCACCTTTCTGTCTGAATGGTAATTAGGGTTGCCATAAGAAGTGGGTGATTATAGCTGAGACTGGATTAAGGCAAAATTAGCATACAAATACAAATGTTAACATGTAGATGTGAGAATGACTTTTGAGTCCAGTGGCACCTTCAAGGCAAACAAAGGTCAATACTGGGTCCAAGTGAGAACTCCTTAGATTCATTGAAACAGATTTCCTGAAATATAACATATTAGGTGTGGGGAGGGGTAAGTTGCCAGGAAACGCTAATAGAGTCAAGATGCCTAAGTAACTGAGCAATAAATACAGTTAAGATTGGAATAAGTAGCAACTTGGCATACAGATAATAAAGGAATGAATAACAGATGTGAGAACTAAGTTTGAGTCCAGTGGCACCTTTAAGAGCAATAAAGTCTGATTTCTGGGTATAAGTGAGAACTGAATGATTTAGCATGTGTAATGAGATAAGAAGCTGACATCTCTGTTAAGTCCTGGGGGTTCCATTGTTCTGAGTGTTGAAGAATTTGTCACCATATATGATTCTTGTGGTTTGTAATTTTTTAGTTTGTTTTACTTTACAGGGGCAGGGTTTTTTCTGAGTTTCTAAAATGTATTTTGTTATACTCATTTCTTTTAAATTTGGTATGAGGGAGGAGGACTTCGAGAACAGCATGTGAGCTCTGCACTACCACAAGCCCAGCTGAATTTTAAAATGGCAGGGGTGTGGTGGGGCTGCAGAGGGCAGGCTGGTGTCTCCTTCCCCAGGCTAGAGCCTGATAAATGTTGGAAAAATTGGCAAAAATACTTAAATATTCAGAGATTGCAATGGATCTTTGCTTCACTGGAGAGGAGGTATTTTCTTCTATGTAAAAATCTTCATTTCTAAGGGAAGCATTCACAGTAAATCTACAAAACAACAAAGACACCTAAGGCTACGTCTTTACACTTTGACCACAAAGTCTACAACAATGGAGATTCTTCTTCTTCTTGACCCCTAGAAGGAATTCACCTGAATGCATTAACCAGTAATTGTTAGTAAATAGGCTTCAGTTTCTCAGGCTCTCTTCCCATTGGCTCTGTGCCAGGTTCCCTTCCAGGTCAGTCTAAACAATAGCACATGAGGTAAACACACATTAACCCTGTAATGACTGAATTTTAGACCTTGCAACACACATATTTCCAACAATAAAGAGGTGGACCCAGCTGGGAGAACAGAGGAGAGACTGAAAGGAAAGGAGGCTACCAAGGGTGGGCCAAGGGAAGATCTACCTCCAGGTGGCTCTCTCAAGGAAGCAGCAGAGAGAGCTCTCAAGGCAGAAAGAAGCTCTTGATGTGGAAGTGAAGAGGACCAGGCAGCTCCAGGCAAAGTAAGGTGGGGCCAACAGACAGCACCCAAACCTAGGCAAGGACTGAAGACTCAACTTAAAGGGACACTATTCCTTAGATCTGTATAAAAGAAAATAAATAAAGGGTTCACAGCAGCTGATTGTGAGGGTGGGTAAAAAGAGGAACACTATGTGATGGGTGGTCCTACCCCCTAAAACATTGAGAATAAGCCTTCCTTTTTGGCTGTAAAGTACTCTGGCCGGCCTCTTGAATGGAATGATATGATCTCTATGTCCTAAATAAAAAGAAATAAGAATCTGACCAAGAAGGGCAGCAAAGAGAAAGGTTGTTTGGTGAAATGATTCCTAATTGTATGCAAGCTACACTGACTTCAGTAACCATCAACATGGGGATCTCACCATCTCCCATGTAGACTGCAAGTATCAGGCATACTGTGCAATGCCCCTCATGCACTTGCAAGCCATTCTGTTCTACATTGCCCTAAATGGTGCTCATTAAGGAATCCTGAATTAGGATTGAATCTTATTGTGAGATGAATTGATGTTGCAGTTCATACTTAAAATCAGTCAATACGGGTATAGGAAGGAGAAGGAGCAGCTACCACCATTCACCTCACCATTCTGTCTGAATGGTAATTAGGGTTGCCAGCTCTGGGCTGAGAAATACCTGGAGATTTTAGGGATGGAACCTGGGGAGGGCAGAGTTTGAAGAGGGGAGGGGCTTCAGCAGGGAACAATGCCATACAGTCTACCTTCCAAAGCTGCCATTTTCTCCAGGGGAACTGTCTCTGTAGTCTGATGATCAGCTGTAAAATCGGGACATCTCCAGGTCCCACCTGGAGGCTGGCAACCCTGATTGTAATAGGCATGAGACTTGGAGAGAGAGCAAGGAAGTGAATCTGCATTCAGCGTAGGGTGCCCAGTTGGGTCACTTTTTAAATAAAAAAAATCATATTCCACCTTTGTGACCTCATAAGGGCCACTGAGACAGCTAACACATTAAAATCACATTTTAAAACCATTAAAATAAACAACTCCATTAAAACCACGAACGCACATATACAATCAAAACAATTTTTAAAAGCTCAAATGGATACAAAGACATTAAAAAAAAACATTGCTCAGGAAGGAAGGCTCACTGAGGGAATGTCAGAAAAAACAAAGGCTGATTTCGCACTAGAGCTGCCTCGATGTTGCGCTGCCATTTGCCCTGATACTATTGGTCAATTTCACACCTGAAGCTGCGGGGCTGCATTTTGACTCGCGGCTTCGCCCGATTTCCCCCGCAGTTTCGTAATCCTGTTTTTGAGGATCACGAAACTGCGGAGGAAATCTGGCGAAGCCGCGGGTCAAATGCAGCCCCGCGGCTTTGGGTGTGAAATTGACCAATAGTATCAGGGCAAACAGCGGCGCAACATTGAGGCAGCTCTAGTGTGAAATCAGCCAAAGACTTCACCCACTGATGGAAGATGGCAATAGAAGAAGACAGATGGATCTCCCTGGGGAGAGAGTTCCAGAGTTTGGTGCCACGACCAAGAAGGCCCTTTCCCCGATTACCACTTGCCTAATCACAGAAGATAAGGCCCCCTGAAACAAGGGGTCCAAAAGGGACCTCCCAAATTCTGGAGCTGGCACTGGTCCTCTTCTCCCATTCACACATCACTATAAAATCCCCACGCATAACACAGGCACGAAGAAATGCAGGTTACCAAATTATTTTATAGAGATATTTTAATTTTTTTATTTATTACAAAGAGTTTAGTCAGTCACAGGGCTTAAAGATATTCTGCCACCCATGGGTATTAGCATTAGTCAGTGCTTCAAAAGCCCTAAGCAAATTGCAAGATGAACTGGAGAGGGTTTGGGGAAGCTCTCCCATCTGTGCTTAGTGCAGTGCATTATGATAATGTACTATATATTCGTAGGATCCAAAGAGCCACTTTATGCACTTTGAACAGGATGCCCAGTGGGATCTTTAAGTTGCACACTTTTAAAGATCCACTGGATAGAAGCCTACCTTATATTTAGACATCATATGCATTTGTCAGTGAAGAGTTGCTTAAGTGATCTACATTGTTCATTGCTTAATTATGTTATTTTACTGTTCCTGAAAACCTGACACAAAGCAAATTTACATTACTGTGCTCCTAATTAGCCAATAATCCTTAAGGATTTGAATGATACATACCAAAGTAATTTCCTTCTTCACTAAATATGAATTTCCTTTCATTGGTTTAAGATGATGGCATCATGACAAAAGGCATCTTTGCAATGACAGCACTCAATATGTTTGTGTCCTTAAAGTCAAAATTACCTATAACAACATAATGGTACCTTCTTAGTGCATAATAAGAAATCAATAAAATATGTGGAATAGATTTCTTTCCTATGAAGATGTCAATAGGAATTCAGCAATCAAGCTGTTTATGACCACTTTCATATGTGACGCTGAAAACTTGTTTTTGGACTGTATCTCACAGACTTGTTTTTATTTTTAAAAAAGGGAATGTGGTTAATGAGAGGTAACCAGAAAATTTCCAGACATACCATCAATGTGCCTTTTGAAATATTGAATTTATATCTGCTTAAAGCATCACTTGTGAAATTAAAGATTTGTTTGGCTGTCTCATAAGTATATATGTATAAAGACACACTTTGTTGCCATGAAGTCACAGCTGATTTATGATGACCCTGTAGGGTTTTCAAGGCAAGAGATGTTCAAAGGTGGCTTGCTATTGTTGGTCTCTGCATAGTGAGTGACCCTAGTATTTCCTGCTGGTCTCCCATCCAAATACTAACCAGGGCCAAACCTACTTAGCTTCCAAGATCTGACAAGATTGGGCTAGCCTGGACTGTCTGGGTCAAGGTAGAAAAACACTGTGAAAGTTTATTTACTTGAAGGCTTTCTGAAATCAAAATCTGGCAATTGCTAGGCTGAACAGTATTTCTCCATGAGATGGGGAAAACTGTGCATGCTCTTTGTTTGACAGAATATAGGTATCTTCATCATCATCGTTGTCATCATCATCTTCTTCTTCTTCTTCTTCTTCTTCTTCTTCTTCTTCTTCATCATCATCATCATCATCATCATCATCATCTATTGTAAAATGTTTATAATGCTTTGTCCCAAAAGTCATTTATTTCTGATTTGGGGTAAATCTTTTACATAGATAACTAAACTTTTATTAAAGAAATAAATTTGACAAGAGAGTCATAGATTTAGTTTTAAAAGACTTGCCTTTCTTTGGTTGGATTCAATCACTGCCTTTCACCAAGTTGGACCCAACAATTCCCTTTCACTAAAATTTCCTCTCTTGGAGGAAGGCTTTGCAGAAGAACCACTTCATTTGTATTAAACCCAAACATTTTTAAAAGTAAGTTAATTTTAGGAAAGATATAACAACAAAAAGAAAATCTGTAAAATTTTATAAAAACAAATTTAAAACATGACTTTAAAGAATAAGATGTAGTTTTTAAAAAGAGATTTCTTTTTATGCTGTTAAAATATAAAACACCACAGGAGCAAGGTTTTTCCGTCATTGTTTTGAAGTTGTTCTGAAGAAATACCCTTTCTAGTGAAGTCTGGAAATGTCAAAACCCTTCTTGCATTTCAAGAAAAGGAAAATCCCTCCTTTTGGGGAAAGCTTTTATAGGCCATTTGACTGTTTACTTTATTCAGGATTTTAAAACTGTTTTAAGTGAGCTTACTTTAGAGGCAATCCAATGCAGTGGCTAAAACATTCAGCAACAAATCAGGAATTCCCCAATACAAATCCCAGATCTGCTACAAATTCATTCTGGCCTTTGGCAAACAGCTCTCTTTCTCAGCTCATCTGCAATATGGGGATAAAATACTGATTTACCTCAGGGTTGATATAAAGACTAGAACAAGATAACGTATGTGAAAAACTCTGTACATTTGAAAGCACTACATAAATGTTAACTACTATAGAATTACATGACATGGAACCTATGCCAATCACCATTTTACCACACATCTGTAATTTATGTGTGTTAAAGGTTTTCCTTATTGCTTAACACTACAGGTAATGCTACAGGTAAATGAGGTAAAGTGGAGTGAAACAACTAATCTTGAGAAGACCAGTCATCAGCCAGTATCATAATGCCCCTGTATAAATCTATGGTGTATCCTCATTTGGAATATTGTGTACAATGCTTGTCACCACACCTCCAAAAAGATATTATAGCACTGGAAAAAGCACAGTAAGGGGCAACTAAAATGGACACCCTAAAAGTTAAAGAAATTAGAGCTCTTTAGCTTGGAGAAACTACAATTGAAGGATGACATAATAGAGGTTTATAAAATTATGCATGGGATAGAGAAGGCAGAGAAAGAAGTACTTTTATTCCTTTTCCACAATACAAGAACTCATGGGAACTCAATGAAATTAATGAGCAGTAAGCTAAGAAAAGATAAAAGAAAGTACTATTTCATCTAAAGAGTATTTAACATGTGGAATTCACTGCCACAAGAAGTGGTGGCAGCTACAGACACAGACAGCTTCAAGAAGGGATTGGATAAACATATGGAGCAGAGGTCCATCAGTGACTGTATTCTTGGTGCATGAGGGGCAATAGTGGGAGGTCTTCTGGAGTTCTGGTCCCACTGGTAGACCTCCTGATGGTACCTGGGTTTTGGCCACTGTATGACGCAGAGTGTTGGACTGGATGGGCCTTTGGCCTGATCCAACATGGCTTCTCTTGTGTTCTCATCTGTATTGGTGCAAAGAAGTTAATAAAATTATGACTGGGCTTTTAAAGATTATTCACTCCTTTGATCTTATTGGGAGTCAAAATTAATCAGTGTTCTTGGAAGCATTTGAGCAGTGCCACAGAATAATGCCTTCTGTTTTCCCTGAGCATCGCTCATTTGATTCACAAATGGTTGCTAATTTATTTGAATTTCCCTCCATTTCAGTTTCTATCCTTTGCTCTCAGTTACAACCAATGTTTCCTCTAAGCTGTGGAGTCTTGTGAGCAATATTTCTACTTTGTGAGCTACTGGCCTTAAAGTTGTGAGCGAGTGATTTGGCTGCTGCATGAATTAGCTTGCTCTGGAGCCCTCCTTCCTGAGCTGAGACAGAAATGTGTGAGCTGGAGGCTAAAAAACTGTGAGCTGGCTCACACTAACTCAGCTTAGAGGGAACACTGGTTACAACACCAACATAATAATTAAATGAATGTTCTCTTGATGTATGCAGTTTCCTGTTTCTTGTAAACAGATTAAAAGAGTCTAAAAGATGTGTGTTTATCAATGCGGTGACTTAATAGAGAGATCAATTATCAGACATATATCTCTAAACTCTCCCTTTAGGGTTATGGCCTCCTGCATACTAGAAAACTTTGGCCAAAGGTGTTCTAAGAATAACAACATTTTAAAGCTCTATGAGGAAAGGCTGAGGGACTTGGGAATGCTTGGTCTGGAGAAGAGGAGGATGAGGAGGGATATGATTGCTCTCTTTAATTATTTGAAGGGCTGTCACTTAAAGGAGGGCAGGGAGTTGTTCCTGTTGTCAGTAGAGGATTTGTAATAATGGGGGTTTAAATTAAGGGCGGGAAGGTACTGGCTTGATCTTAGGGAAACATTTTTACAGTAAAAGTTGTTCAACAGTGGAATCAGCTACCTAGGGAGGTGGTGAGCTCCCCCTCACTGGCAGTCTTTAAGCAGCATCTGGACAAACACTTGTCAGGGATGCTCTAAGCTGATCCTGAATTGAGCAAGGGAGTTGGACTAGATCAGGGGTGTCAAACATGCATCCCGTGGGCCTAACCTGGCCCACCCAGGGCTTTAATCCAGCCCACACAGTAGAATGCCCCCCGCAACACCTACTGAACCAGCTTGTTCCTCAAGCATGAGCCAACCTTTCTCTAGGTCTAGGACTTTTCCTCTCTCATGACAGTTATAAAGAGCCTGCTGTTATTTTGAAGGCATGCCTGGTTCTTTTTCATTGGCTGCTGGCTTCCAACTTCCTTCCCTTTGTAAGATGAGGGTGAGAAGCAACAGCAGGAAATGCTTGTCAGAAGAATCTCCTCCTCCTTTTGGGGAAAGTAGGGGGAGGAAAGAGGGAGAGAGAGCACCGGCGTGCACGACAAAACAAAGTTGGAATCCCATGGTGCTTGTAAGACCAACAAAGTCTTATTTCAGGTATAAGCTTTCGTGTACACAACACTTCTTCAGAGTGAGGGGTTATTCCTCTGACAAGCACTTATAAAATGCTTCATTTAGATCTGAGCTTGAGCGTTTTCTATCTTTTACCCAGCAAAGGGGCAAGGGAAGACAAATCTGCAGAGCTAGGAAAAAGCGCTGGCCTTTCTCTTTTATAACCCATCAAGGATGCATTGCTGAGCAAACCCAGAAAGAGAAAGATAGTGTTAACTAAGAGCTATGGGGGGGGGGGGGGGGGGGGAGAGCAAGCACAGAAGGGGGAGAGCCAACAGCAAACTTATCAACTGACATGACAAAGTTCAATCAACCTCCACCATCAATAAGCAGCAGCAGGTGGAGACACGCTGAGACCTGGCTGATGGGAGGGGTTCAAGTTCGTCCCGGACCCCCCGGGGTCTCTGTAGGAGACCCCCAGCCTGGGGAGCTGAGGAGAGCCTCTTCCATGGCGATGGCCAAGGAATTGAGGCTCACCTTCATCCCCGAAAGGTACCGTCTCCGCGGAGCCAGTATGGCACTCAGAGATGACTGCCGGAGCAAGCGATCGCGATCAAACTTCTAAAAATGCTTCCAAAAGATCTCTAAGGCTCAAAACTGTGAGTTAAGCAAAGCTCAGGTGAAAAAAGCAAACTGAACCTTGGTAGTAATTGGAAGCGCCTAAGTTTGAAGCGCTGGGGGACAGGAATTCAAGCACACACACCCTTCTTTTGAGTAAACTTTAAAAACAGTTTTAAATCAGAAATAAAAAGACTTTGAGCTAAAAGAAGCACATAAGAAGTTAAGTGCATGCAAAAACTGCTAAAGTATACAAAGTGGGATTAAATCGCATAACTTTTGTCTTGTTTTGGAAAACGTACTTCTGGCTGGGAGAGGACGGAGTGCGTCGAAAAAAAAACTGGTGACCGGAAATAAATAATTGACAGTCTCTCTGAGCATGCGCACCACCATAAGCAGCACAGGCATCCCTTTACAGGTTTTTTTTAGAACGGCACGGTGAACGGCGCGGCTTCTGGTTGGCTCTCATTCTGTAGACTCCGTCATCCAATGATTTCGATTGGTCATCAGATCAGTCAGCGGTGGAGCTGTAGTGGACTGCATCAGCACGGCATGACGTGTGACTGCATGTTTGATTTCAACTCACGGAGGGAAATGTTGGCGGCTTCCACTCTCAGCGCTTCTTCGAGTGTGGTTTTATACGTGAGCTCTGGTTTCAATAGCAGCACTTGCCTGATGCTGTCATCTCTGAGGCTGCAGAGTAACTGATCCAGCAGGACGGAATCTATGTTTGGAAACTGGCAGTCATGAGTGATCTTTTGTAGGGCGGTGATGTAGTCGGTGACGGACTTACCTTCCTGTTGGCTTTGCTGGTGGAAGGCACAACGATGAATGGCAGCAGACATCTTCGGCTTGAAGTACTCTTTGAGCTTCATCTTGATTTCGTCGAGAAGCATTGCCAGCAGTTTGGATGGAGCTACTAAGTTCTGAGCAATGTCGAATACCTCTTGACAGCAAGTACTCAAGAGAGTGGCGCGGTGGACATCGTCTTCTTCAATATCGTTTGCTACGAGGTAGCACTCAAAACGGTCGAGGTATGATTCCCAGCTCCAAACCTTGGGGTCGAACGGTTCAAAATGGTTCGTGGTTGCCATGCTCGCAGTGATTCAGCGAGGGCAGGCAGCTCTCAGCGCCCAAGTGATTCAGTGTGGGCAGATAGAGCGCAAGTTCCCTGTTCGGTTACTTCTGGGATCCCATCCTTGTCGCCAGTTTTGTGTATTGAAGAGGCAGGAGATGATGGTCAAAATGAAGGAAGGTTTATTCAAAGCATCGCTCAGCTCTGGACTGGACAGGACAGACTGTATAGAGCGGCACTCAAATGTATACGATTTTAACAGAAACTATATACAATGTAACTATATGTACAAGGTCTGATTGGACCTAAGCAGAGCTCTGTAGTTGGTTCCCCTAGGTGGCTTCAGGACCAGTGGGTGGTCTTTATTAGGCAGCCAATAGAATGAGGGAACTAGAATACCAGAGACACTTCAACAGCATAGAATTAAACCCAATACACAACAGCCACGGCCTACAAGAGTGGTGTTGGTCATGACAGGCTGTAGACGGTGCCGGCTGGGATACAGTGGTGCTGTCACAGCAACAGAAATGAGGCAGGTCGTTTCCAGGGAGGTTCCGTTGGGGCTGTTCTTCCCACCTACATGGTCAGGACAGAAACTACTTTCAGGCCTGGCAGCCCAGCCTTACTCATGTGTATATGTGAATGGGTTCCACTGAAGCCAGGTTGACATTACGGTGACTGAGCATACCGCCTGCATGTATGTTTGTATGAAGGAGCCAGTGTGCATTTATTGTGTGCTTGTCCTAAATCTTTAGGATTGGAACCCAGTTTCTATAAGAAATTAT